>NC_050583.1:49951463-50251463 GCF_013368585.1 Megalops cyprinoides
TAAGCATTACAGCACCACAGTGTGGTTCAGCCTATCAGTTCAGCTCAGTGGCTATTGGCCTTACATTGAACCTACTGTCCACAATACAAACAAACAGCTGTATTGACTGGCTGTGTTTCTCCTTTAGTGTGAAGGATCTGACTTCTTTTTAAATCTTATACGGCAAGCCTGAAGTTGAGCATGAGTTCCCTACAGCTGTGGAGAGGGGTTCTATCCTCTGCTACCCTATATCATTGACCCCCTGACCCCTGACCTCTGACCTCTGCACCATGTCTTTTTGTCTCTGACGTCCCTGGCCGTGCCGTTCCACAGGGCCATTGGAGCAAACCCGCTGTACTGCGACTGCCGCCTACGCTGGCTCTCCGATTGGGTGAAAACGGGCTACAAGGAGCCCGGTATCGCTCGCTGTGCCGGACCGCCCGGCATGGAGGGCAAGCTGCTGCTGACCACTCCCGCCAAGAAGTTTGAGTGCCAAGGTGAGAGAGAGCGACAGAGAGAGAGAGAGAGAGAGAGAGAGAAAAAAAGACAGACAAACAGAGACAAAGACAAAGAGAGACAAGGTAAGTGGCAGGAGAAGAAGTGAGAGAGAGAGGAACAAACAAACACAGACGAGGTAAAGATGAGAGAAAGAGACAGAAACTACCATTATTAATCAATTTATAACCAATTTAATCATTTTTCGTTGATCGGTTTGGATTTGTAGGCATTATTTGTACCTTTTTTCTTTCTTTTCATGTGTTGCATGTATGTATATATGTCTAAATATGTATATGTACATATATGTGCGCATAATATGCCTTGGCAATATTTACACTATGTATTTCATGCCAAAAAAGCAAATTTTAGTTGAACTGAATAGAACTGAGAGTGACAGAAAGAGAGAGAAGGGAAAGAGACAGGAGAGAGAGGAAGGAAAGAGAGAGGAGAGACAAAGAGAGACAGAGAGAGAGAAAAGAAAAAAGATAGGAGAATGAGAGACAGAGAGAAGCTTAAAGACAGCAAGTAATAACAGCTTCAGCTTTCTACCTCTAAACTGTTGAATTTGTCAGATTCCTAATCTCAGAGTGGACAGGGGATTTCTGCTCCCTGATTGGCCAAGGGCAATCTTGCAATCAGTAAGCAGAGCTTCCAAGTAGATTTGCTACCACCATCACCATTATATTTTATTTACAGGAAGTGCTATGATCTACATGGATGTGAATTTGAGCTTTACTTCAGTGAACCTGCCCTCATGCTCATGGCAGTGATGATTTCTTTTTTCTTCACGGCTCCACCCACAGATGCTGTTGACCCTGCAGTCCTGGCCAAGTGCAACCCCTGCATGTCCAACCCGTGCCAAAACCAGGCCACCTGCCAGCCTGACCCTGTGGACACCTACCAGTGCACCTGCGCAGACGGATTCGAGGTAGGTGGCAAGCCCTCACGACCCCCGGTCATTGTGGCCTGCACTACTGCTTTTAATTCAGAAAAAAATGACTGCTGTCAGGTCAAAACAAGAAAGCCCTGAAAAGCTATTCACATTTGGTCTTTTGCACCTCACACTTGTGTTTTATGTGAAGTGTGTAATTGATTATTTCCCTGTTAGTCACGCAGCCCTTGGTGCAAGGGCGGGGAAAGGCAGAAAAGGTCTTACATGTGCGTTCTGATGTGATTGGACCATAGCTCAGAGTGGTCATCCTTTCACAATAACCCCAGCTCATTCAGCTCATGCTGAATCATGAACATCTCATGATTAGCATAGCAGGCAAAAGCAAAACAGGACAATCGTCTCCTGACTGAGAAGTAACTATCCAGTAAATGAGACAATTAAATAAGAATCATCGGCAGCCTTTTACTCCAATGTCATCCGTGGTGAATATGCATTATCGTACTTTGTACAGAATAATATAACTATATGAAAAGAACAGCTGGTTTAAACTCTAAACCTTCTCTGGCCGCTTTGCTCTGATCACAGTTAGTCAACGTGAAGTGCACAGTAGTAATGCTGTCATGTTGGACTCAGTTACTTAAACGGAAATCATCTCCTGATTGGTGGTGCTTACTAAAGTTGTCAAGCTTTTATATTATGAAAAGTAGGCTCAGTACTTTTATCAAAGATATGTTCCCTATATACCCTCACCAGCTGCTGCGGTCCCTTGTAAAAGATGTTCTATTGGATTACTGAGAGGATCCCTTGTAATCCCAGAGAACATTGGTCTAATCCTAAAGCACATTTTTGGAGGGATTCCTGTACATTCAGTTATGCCGGGATCAGTGGGTCAGCGAAACGCTTATTGTCATATTGGGTTGGTGGTTCTCAACCTGTGGCGCCGTTAGCATTGAAGTGTGGCCCGTTTGATATGAACCAAAAGGGAAAAAATGGCTGGCTGCCACAGTATAGCTGGCCAGAGGTGCAAAGTAAGAATGGTTTTCATATGATGGAAAAAAATCTTATCTGAAACAGAGATTTCCACCTTTTTTATGCAAATTTCCACATTGGTTGTAAAAGTTGTATATAGATAAACTGTAACAGGTTGTATATAGCTGATAAAGGCGTGTGTATATGAAAGGTTAGAGGTGAAAGGTGCTCTGGGACACAGGTGTGACGTGAGGGGCTCTGTGCTGGCTGTGTTTCAGGGCAGGAACTGTGAGACGGCTCTCAGCGCCTGCGCCAGTAACCCCTGCTCCAACGGAGGGACCTGCAGCGCCACCGGGGAGGACGGAGAGGACTACAGGTGAGAGAGCGCGCCAGGTAGCATACTTTACCTCACACACACGCACACACACACACACACACATATACACGCACGTTCATATACACACATACACATGCACGCACACATATACATTCACACATATACACATACACACACACACATACAAAGGTTCACAAGCACACATGCACACGTATACACACAAACATGAACATATATTCACACATGCTCACATACATGCATGCTCACACACACACACACACACACACACATATACACGAACATACACGCACACACACACACACATACACAAACATACACGCACACACACACATATACACGCACATACACGCACACTCTCGCCTAGAAGAGACATCTAGACACAGATAAGAAATGATAAGAACAGCACACCTGGTTTTAAACACAAAGACTTTATAGAGTCTGCTTGACACACCATATAACAGCAATGGCAGAGAGAGACCGGAGGGTGTTGGGGGTCAAGGCCTGACTTTTTGTGCTCCCCCCCAGCTGCTCCTGCCCCCTGGGCTTCGAGGGCCCGGCCTGCGAGATTGACGTGGACGACTGCGAGGACAACGACTGTGAGAATGGAGCCACCTGCAGGGATGGCCTTAACAACTACACCTGCGTGTGCCCACGCTTCTATACCGGTAGGGGCTCGTTGGTCTAGGGGTATGATTCTCACTTAGGGTGCGAGAAGTCCCAGGTTCAGTTCCTGGACAAGTCCTTGCTTCAGGACATTAATTTGGCAAATGAAGCTGCGTGAACTTTGCTTGGTCTCTATTCCAAATAGCCCTTCCACAGGTACACAAACTGTCACGAGCTGCTGTCAATCACCGACTCAAATGAAACAGTCAGGCTTTGGGATCCATAGCAGAACACTCCAATTGGTTCAAATCAACAAGTCACTGATAATAGCCATTTCAGGTTTAATTAGATATTAATTAGATTAATTAGATATTCCTCTGCCTCCACCAACTTTCTGCTCACAGGCCTCTGCGTGCTCACTCGAGCACTAAAGCCAGTGTCAAAAAAGTGATGAAGCTGGGAGGAGAGGCATCCATTATTCAAGGCTACATTATTAAATCAATCAATTATTCAGAATTAGGGATTAAAAATGAAATCCTCAGTTGGATTGCTAATGCACGCTCCCTTTAGGCTGGTAATTAGAAACTTCACAGAAAGCTCACATAGTGCTGAGTTACTGGGTGCAAAAAAACTGCAGAGAACCATCCCATCCCTCTCTCTCTCTCTCCTTCTCTCTCTATCCCTTGCTCTCTGTCCTTTTCCCCCTCTAAATGACATTATGTTCCCCTCTTTCCCCCTCTCAATGTCGGAGTGAAGCAGAAGTCAAAACAGAAGTACACCTCCTACTCTCCTGCTCAAACTATGAGTTAATTAGAGATGCACACCTCCAGAATGTAACAACAAAGTGCCAGAATTCATTGCACTGCCAAGCTGTGAGAAACTGAGGTGGACGAAACAGCAAAGCAGGCAACAGTATACTGGATTTTCTCTATCCCTGCCACAAGGCATGGGAGGATAATACTTGATTCATTCCCAAATCTTCCTGCTCTCTGTTAACCAATGAATGAGCCATTGTTACTGTTATACTTGATGTTCTTGTCATCAAAAGTAGCTGTATAATAGTGCTTACTATTATTTTGTATTTTGTTCATTTTTATTCTTGTTGTTATTCTTGTTATCTATTTCTGCCATTACTCTTTATCATCTTCAATGTCGTTCCTTTTCATGAATTGAATTGAACTGAAATGAATTATCTCTCTGTCCCTGTCTCTCTTTCAAACACCTCCTTCGTGTTCACATGTGTTCTCTCTCTCTTTCTCTCCTGCCCTCCTTCATTCTTTTTGTCTCTCTCACTCTTTCACCCCCACTCGTGTTTCTCTCCTACTACCTTATATTTTATCCTCCTGTCTCTTTGTCTCTGTCTCTCCTCTCTCTCTTCTGCCTACCTGTCTCTCTCTATTTCTCACTCTCTCTCAACCATATCTCTCCCCTCCCTGTGTCTCTCTCCTGCTATCCCACATTTTGTCTTGCTCTCTCTTTGTCTCTCTCTCTCTGCTCTCTATCTTCTCTGTCTTTCCCTCCCCCTCTCTCACTCTCTCCCCTCTTGTGTCGCTCTCCCTCTAACTTGCATTTTTTCCTCCTGTCTCTCTCTCTCTCTCTCTATCTCTCTCTCTGTCTCTCTCTCTCTCTCTCCCCTCTCCCTCTGTGGTACAGGAGAGCTGTGTGAGGAGATGGAGGATGTGTGTGCTGCAGGGCGTAACCCTTGTCACCACCTTTCCACCTGCATCATCACTGCCATCGGACCCAAGTGCGTGCAACACACACACACACACACACACACCTAAACCTTTACCTTTTATCTTAAACCTAAATACATTTTGCCTGTAACTCTACTTCACATAAATATGCCACTCTCAGTAAGTGATGGGAGACACTATGTGACAGATACATTACATCCTTTCATCTGCTGTATAGATAGATGCAAAGACTCCTCTCCTCTTTTAGCGTCTTCAGTTGTGCTATTATCCCATTGATGTTGTGTATCTGTGTGTGTGTGTGTGTGCGTGCATGTGTGTATCTGTGTTTATGTATGTCTGCGTGCATACGTGTAACTGTGTATCTGTGTGTGTGTGTGTGTGTGTGTGTGTGTGTGGCAGGTGTGTGTGCGCTCCTGGCTATGTGGGTGATGACTGCAGCGTGGACTTCGATGACTGTGAGGAGAACCACTGCCAGAATGGAGCGCAGTGCATAGACGAGATCAACGGATACTCCTGCTTATGCACTGAGGGGTACAGGTGAGACGGACAGACTGACCACAGAGAGACAGACAGACACACTGCCAGTCTGGCTGACTGACGGACAGGCATACCAAGAGACAGACAAACATACACACTGCCAGTGAGACAGACAGACTGACACAGAGAGACAGACAAACATACAGAGAGACCGAAAAACATACAGAGAGACAGACACATATGCTGGCAGTCTGATAGGCAGACAGACTGACATAGAGACACAGACAGACTGACAGACAGACATACAGAGACACAGTCAGACCGACAGACAGACATACAGAGACACAGACAGACATGCTGGCACTCAGACAATACTCCAAGCCTACATTTCAGTGTAGTGAAATGTGGCTCATTTCTTACTGATCTTTTCATCAAATCGGGAAGGAATATTGCCTGCAAATATTCAGAAATTATACTTTCTGTGTGTTTTAAAAGTTTGTCTTTGAGGTCTGGGTGGAGCTTGGGGTCACACCACTTTCACGAGCTTTCACTTTCATGAACATTGATTGGATCTATACATTCTCACCCAGTGTGTAAGGTCATTTTAGATGAAGTCACAACACAACACTTAATTAACACAATTACACTGTTTACTTGAAGACCCATCAGTTCCTTCTCAGCTCACAGGGAGTGGGGGATGGGAGCTGTGTGGTTCAAGGCACCATCAAGGAGGGACTATTATTGGAATTACATAGACACTGTACAATTACGTACACACTGTGCAATACAATGACTGATTTGTACATTACATTACATTTCAATCACAGCAAATGCTCTTATCCAGAGTGACTTACATAGGTTACAGGTTTTTTTTTACAATGTCACCCATTTATACAGATGGATATTTACTGAGGCAATTGTGGGTTAAGTACCTTGCTCAAGGGTATAGCAGCAGCGCCCCAGAGGGGAATCGAACCTTTTGGTTACAACTCCTGCTTTTTTAACCACTATGCTACACTGCCGCCCTGTATACATATGCTTCAATGGAGTTAGAGTGTTTTCTATGACTGCCTTCCTCATTTAACAAACAGAAAACAGTAGATCACTGGGTTACTGTTGTGTCTCTTGTCCAGAAGATATGGCTCCTGCATATTTTCAGGATTTTAGGGGTTTATTCTCACCCCGACTTCTCTCCCCACAGTGGGCAGCTGTGTGAGGTGTCCCCTGCGCCCCGTTCTCTCTGTGACCGGGCAGAGTGTCAGAACAGCGCCCCCTGTATGGAGAGAGGGGGCAGGGCGCTGTGCCAGTGTCTGCCCGGGTTCGGAGGCCCACGCTGTGAGAAGCTCATCAGCGTCAACTTCGTGGACAGAGACTCCTACCTGCTGCTCAGCGACCTGAAGAACTGGCCTCAGGCCAACATCACACTGCAGGTGCTGGGCACGCAAACGCACTTACCCACACAAGCAAGTGCACTCACACATTTACACAC
Organism: Megalops cyprinoides; assembly: GCF_013368585.1. Taxonomy (NCBI): domain Eukaryota; kingdom Metazoa; phylum Chordata; class Actinopteri; order Elopiformes; family Megalopidae; genus Megalops; species Megalops cyprinoides. The sequence goes on from NC_050583.1 coordinate 49,958,426, forward strand.
ACAGATAAACACAGACACACACACACAATTCATCCTGGTATAGGTATACACAATATACAGCACCAGTCAAATATTTGGACACACCTGATTAAGACAGTGGGAAGCATGCATTCAAAGACATTTACATCTAAAGACTTTTGCATGAGTGCTCGAAACTTGTTCCATAGGTAAACATAAATAGTGCAGTTGACAAAGTTGATTAATTTCTTTCCAAAAAACTTTTATTTGACTATTTTGAATAAACTAAAATATAGAATAGTTTTGATTTGTTTAACACTTTTTTGGTTACTGCAAATATTAATTTGTGTTGTTTCATAGTTTTGATGTCCATACTATTATTCCAAAATGTGGGAAATAATAAAAATCAAAGTGTGTCCAAACTTTTGACTGGTACTGTATATCCACACATATGTATGCCCTCAAATGTACACAGTCACATGTAGACTTGCTTAAACATACACACACGTTCACATACACTGTCTCTCACACACACACTCTCTCTCTCCATGCCTACAGGTGTCCACTGCAGAGGACAACGGCATTCTGCTCTACAATGGAGACAATGACCACATCGCCGTGGAGCTGTTCCAAGGTCATGTCAAGGTCAGCTACGACCCTGGCAGCCAGCCCAGCCATGCCATCTACAGGTCAGTACTGCCACTACAGCTATGGACGACAACCTCCCATCCACATGCTCTCTCACTGCCAGTCACAGACAGACCAAAATATACTGATGGGCGGATGAGGATTTGTGAACCCCAGAATGTTGGGGGTTATCAAGAGTAACCATTGACTCACTGACTGGAAGGAATCAAAGTGTTCGGCAATAGAAAAAAGTCTTTTTATTGGTTGATACAAATGGACTAACTGACCATCTAGGGGTTTGTGAAGCCCCAGTCTCCCATCAGAAAAGCACACCTGAGTATTTCTGTCCGTTCTCTGTCCCTCTGCCTCTACAGCACAGAGACCATCAATGACGGCCAGTTCCACACGGTCGAGCTGGTGACCTTTGACCAGATGGTGAACCTGTCCATTGATGGGGGGCTCCCGACGACCATGGACAGCCTGGGGAATGTGCGGCCCCTGAAAGGAGAGGCCCCGCTATACGTAGGCGGTAGGGTCCCTCAACCACAGGGCACTTTATGGTATCACTGTCAATCACCACCTGCGACCCACCCCCTCACTCTGTGACATCACAAAACCCCACACACACTGCCCTTCCTTCCCCACCCTGAGCGACCATACCTTCAGCCTGTGCTTGCTGGGTCCAAATTTAGTCCCATGATGCATTACTATGGCTCTATCCAGAATGGTTGTTTGTGTTTTATGTTGGATTTCTGCAAGTATAACTGACCCCATAACTGGGACAGCAGTGTAGCCTAGTGGTAAGGAGCACAGCTCATAACTAAAAGGTTGCTGATTTGATTCCCCACTGGGGCACTGCTGCTGTGCCATTGGGCAAGGTACTTAACCCAGAACTGCCCCAGTAAAAATCCAGCTGTAAAAATGGATAAAACTGGAACCTATGTAAGTCGCTCTGGAGAAGACTGTCTGCTAAATGGCAATAACATAGTGTAACTCCTCATGCCATTAGAAAATCAACTATTTATTACTCTGCAAAAACACTCTCATATCAGAGCCATGTTTTCTATATGTGCATGCATGCATGTATGCGTGTGGGTGCGTGTCCCTGCCAAACTCACCCTCCCTCCCTGCCCCTCCCCTCTCCCGCCAGGCATGCCCGAGGACGTCCACTCCGCCGCCCTCCGCCTCTGGCAGATCCAGAACGGCTCCAGCTTCCACGGCTGCATCCAGAACCTCTACATCAACAACGAGCTGCAGGACTTCACCCAGACGCAGATGAAGCCCGGCGTGGTGCCGGGCTGCGAGCCCTGCCGCAAGATCTACTGCCTGCACGGCATCTGCCAGCCCGACGGTGCCGCCGGGCCCGTGTGCCACTGCCAGCCCGGCTGGAGCGGGTCCAACTGCGACCGGCCCGCCAGTGATCCCTGCCAGACAAACAAGTGAGTGCCACCGAGTGGAGGCCTCCAGGCAATCACCTGAGCATCCATCACAGAATCAGAACTTCCTGCCCTGTACAGTACCAGTCAAAGGCTTGGACATATCTGAGTAAAATAACAGGAAACATGCGAAGACATTTTGGTCTAAAGACTTATGCTTAAACCTGTGAAGTTTGTTTCTTAGGCAGCAACTTCACTATTTACATTTGTCTATGTATTCATTTCCTTCCAAAAGGCTACTTTGAAGAATCTAAAATATTAGTTTTGATTTAGAACTTTTTTGGTCACTGCATAATTCCATTTGTGTGATTTGAGTTTTGATATCTTTCATATTATTCTAAAATGTAGAAAACAGTAAAAATAAAGAAAAAAAACCCTTCTATGAGTAGATGTGTACCAACTTTTGACTGGTACTGTAGGTGCACCTGACAAAGTAGCTGCAGGCTATTCTGGTGCGCTGCACTGTCTGTCTACTGCATGGTGGAATGCTGAAAAGTGTTGTCGTTTTGGCATTTGTTTAGGGTGCAGTGGGTGAGTCAAGAGCTTCAGGATCAGATGAGCTGTCTTCATTTTTTTTGCCAATCAATTCTCACCTCCTAATTTTTTAACATGTGCTTGTACATTACATTACATTAGATTCATTTAGCGGACACTCTTATCCAGAGTAACTTCCAGCAAGTTCACTTCCAGGTTGAATGAGCAACAGTGTCAGACCAGGTATATGGTGTTTTAGTGCAGCTGTTCCATCAGATGAGATGACACCATGTTGACTTCCTGTGTGTGTGTGTGCATGTTCACACACAGGTGTGTCCATGGCAAATGTGTTGCCTTGGATGCGCAGTCCTACCGTTGCGAGTGTGAGGAAGGGTACCGCGGTGCCCTCTGCAACCAGCAGGGGGAGCTCTCGAACCCGTGCGGCGCTCTGCAGTGCGAGCACGGCCGGTGCCAGGTCTCGGATGTGGGTGAAGCCTACTGCCACTGCGACAGCGGCTACAGCGGGGAGCTGTGCGACACAGGTGAGAGCGGCCCGCACCTGGAGACAGGCGGTGACAAGCACCCCCCCTCCATTGGTTCTTATTACATTATATTACCCTATTGGCATTTACCAAATGCTCTCATCCAGAGCGATTTGCACAGGTTACAACTCTTGCATGTTATCCATTTAAACTGCTGGATATTTACTGAGGCAGTTGTGGGTTATGTACCTTGTACAAGCAGCAGTGCCTCAGCAGTGAATCGAACCAGCAACCTTTTGTTTAAGAGCCCTGCTCCTTACCACTATGCTACACTGCTGCCGTATTAGTACCTTGCACAGGGGTATAGCAGCAGCCCCGGTGGGGAATCAAATCAGCAACCTTTCTGGTACCAGCCCTGCTCCTTACCCCTATGCTACACTGCCACTCCTGTCTTATCTGTTCATCATGTGCTCTGAAAAGCCCAGAAAACCACTTCAGCAAAATGTCCTGTATTTAGAATCAAGGCAGGGGGGCCGGGAATGAAGGACCTCATCTGCATTATGGTTTTGATGACTCATCAAATATCGCTGAGTCACTCGCTCAGTGTCTCGCGCCCAGACGCCCGCAGAGAGCGGCGGTTACAGCCAACGGAGGCGTCGCATGCTCCGCCCCACCAAAAACCCGTCATTTCATACCGCGAGGGGCTTCGGATAAAACGCATTAGCCGTGAACCTTTGCCGCAAAATAGCCGACGGATGTTCTCCTCCATTTCGCTCTCAGACAACAGGACAGAGGGGAAAAAAGTTAAAAGCATTTGCGTATTTCTGATCCTAGCCCAGTTTGTGATATCAGGCCTTAGTTCTCAGACCGGTGTTTTTGATGTTAGGTTGCTGATCTCAGATCAGTGTTTGAAATGTGAGGTCAAGTTCAAATCAATCAGTTAAGTTTTATTTTGTTATAGCACATTTTTACAATCAGGATTATCACAAAGTTCTATACATAGTGCATTTTCCAGAGGGAATCAAAAAACAGATCAACTAGGCTAGTTGGGGAAAAAAACTGGAAAATCAATCCCTGACCCCAGTAAAAGGTGGTTAAGAGAATGCTGGAAAATAATAATCGAAAGATAGCACTGGTGTAACACAAGGTATCAGTACATTTCTCATCTCATCTCAACACTTCATCAGAATAGTTCCATTCTATAGCCAGTGAGGTGGACAGGGGATAGAAATATTGGCCTCCGGTAGGTTATGTGAGTAGGGACCCTCCTGAGAGTGGATGGTGCTGCAGCAATGGGCCAGGCATCATGTTCATCTTGGTGAGTCAACATAGCTGCTAGCAGGTCACTTCTCTCAGTTTACATGTGATGCTAATCCCTGGTTTCAAGATGCAGTTTCTGACATTAAATTGCTTATCTCAGACTAGCATCTGAAACGTGAGGTCACTGCTGTCATTTCAATTCAGTTTTTGATGCAAACCCCTGGTGTCAGACCACAGTTTCTGATGTTAAGTCACTGATCTCAGGCCATCGTTTGAAATGTGGGGCCATTGTTCTCAGTCCTGTGTTTGTGCTGCTAAATTCTGGTCTCAGGCAACGGTCAGGCAAAGGGGCTGATCTCAGACCAGTCTTTGAAACATAAGGATACTGCTCGCAGTCCTGTGTTTATGACGCTAAACCCTGGTGTCAGGCCAGTTTGCTGACATTAAAGTTCTGATCTCTGCCGTCCATTTGAAACATGATGTCACTGTTCTCAGTTCAGAATCTATAATGCACAACCCTAGTCTCAGGAAACAGTTTCTGGCAGTTAAAGGGCTGACCTCAGATCAGAAATTGAGCTCCCAGCGTTATCAAGCGACATAATGATCCAACCCCCCCCCCCCCACCCCCCATGGGTTTCTCTTTGCAGAGTCAGAGTGCCGTGGGGAGCCCGTGCGGGACTTCCACCAGGTGCAGCGGGGCTACGCCATCTGCCAGACCACGCGCATGATGACGTGGTTGGAGTGCAAGGGGTCCTGCGGCGGCGCGGCCATGGGGGGGGGCACCCCAGCAGGAGGGGGTACCTCCTGCTGCGGCAGCCAGAGGATGAAGCGCAGGAGGTACACCTTCGAGTGCAGTGACGGCACCTCCTTCAGCCAGGACGTGGAGAAGACCATCAAGTGCGGCTGCATGCGGTGCATGTAGCAACACCCCCCCCCCCCCCCCCCCCCCGGCCCCTGGAAGAGGAGGAAGAGGAGGGAGTCGGAGCGAGAGAGAGAGAGCACGAGAGAGAGAGAGAGAGAGAGAGAATAGCAAAGTATATATGGAAGATTTATATATAAATATATGTTATGAACAACAATGTTTGTAAAATAGGACATTCTTTTTCCCCGGCTCTGAAGGGTGTATCATGTAAAATCGAAACAAAACAAAACAAAGGTCAACGCAAAAAAAAAAAAAAAACATTGTATTCCTAACATTGTTCAAAAGTGACATCACCGTTTGGAGCATTTGGGCTCAGAGAGGCTGACACGCAGTCTGACCTTTGACCCCTTGCACCTGTCAGTTGGTGGGGATGTCTGGTGGCCTTGGTTGGCGTCCCTGTAAAGATGGCCGCCTCAGTCGGGCAGGGATGGAGGTGGTTCTGGAAGAGCGGAGCTGGAGAAAGTGCATGACCACATGTGAACATATTCACACAGTCAAACATTTATGCTCACCAGTGTAGCACTGACTGCTTGGCTTATTTATTCATCGGTGGATTCCCAAAGGTGATTGGCAGGCAGTAGCTCTCCACGTCTCAGCCACTGAATGACATCCAATTGCATGTAAGCACACGCATACACAAACACGCAAACACACACCACACACGCACACGCACACACACACATATATGCAGGTTCACAGGCAGGCAAATGTACACTTCTGCACAACGGTACATGAGGATAAAGCACATCTGCCTCTAAACAGAAGTGGGAAAAGAGACGAAAATGTCAGATGGCTTAGTGGCAGCTTGAGTCGCTACAGACAGGAAACATTTCCCAGGAGGCCACCCAGTGCTCTTAATAATGAAGGATGTTTGCATGTACCTTGGCTTTAACTCCACCCACCATGAGCTCACAGTGCAGAATGGCAACCATGTGACCTAGCAGGTCCCACCCTACTTACCTGATCTCTCAGAACAGAAAGTGTGGACTCCAGCCTGTAGCTTCTCAGTGGTACAGCGAGTTGAGGGTGGGAAACTGCAGCAGGGCTAACAAGCTGATCTCACCTTACACGAGAGTTGATCATTTCACAGAAGTCTTTTCAGAGAATGCTGAAGCAGCAGTCAGAGCAGACTCGGGGGATTAGGAAGGACATCACTGGGTCAGGACATAAGGGTAGCTCTTTGTAGACGTGCATGCCTGGTGTTTGGTGGCCTCATTTGCGTTGTCCTCATTGCATTTCGATCCCTGTACTTTTCCTTCCATCTATGATCCTCAGACTGCATGGACACAAGGCCTGGGGTAGGCACGTACACACTCAAGCATGCATGTACCACACGGCCATGCTCTGTCACACAGAGAACAGTTCAGTCCAATGAGAGGGTAACCCGGTTTGATCCAACGCGAACGGACCCAACAGAAGGAGGCAACCCCCATGTCCTTCGCACTGAACTCCCGGCCACCTGGCTGAAGCTGGCAGTGCTCAGTGATTACTGATTACACCAAGCAGGTGTTGCCCAGCGATCTTATGGATCGCATAAGCCCCGCCCTCTGCTTTTACAGCATAAATGGGGGGAGTTCTATCCCCTCCCCTTTTGCAGTATTACTTGTGCAAATTATGTATGAAATTTCTTTTTAAACTGAAATGTATTATTATTATTATTATTATTATTATTACTATAAAATTAGGTGCAGAGTAGTTTTTTTGTACATTTTCTGTAATTTCAATTATTTTCAACATTTTTATGTTTAATTTTAATCCTATTTTTTCCAATTTGTATTTCATTATTTGGTATAGTATTTTTTATATTTTAAAGAGAAAATTGGTCTCTGGAAGTCTGTATCAGAAGTGACATTTGATTGGTTGCCTAATTGTTTTTTATTTTTCTATTGCACTCACTTAAGCAAATCAGTGTGTATTTTGCCAAAATAACATGGTTGGCCTTGTTCTACAAAAGGCAGTGTATTAGAAAAATGTATAATATTGTATGTCGTCTTCCTGGTGGATATCATATCGAATATTTTATAAGTATTTTTAGTGTGCCATTTTCTTGTTTTTATTTATTCTGTGGAAGGCTTGTCCCAGGTGTAGGAAGTATGCAGCATCATCTTTTTTTTTTTGATAAAGATGAAAAAAACTACAGAAATAAGCTTAAAGAAAGTAATAGAGAAAACATTTCTAAGGCAGTAGTAACTGTTAAAGTGTAAGGCCTATTCATGAGCCTGTTGAGCCTGCAGTGTGAAAGTACCCTTTCTTCTTTGGGTTACCTGAATTCTGTTAATTCTTCCCTGAGTGTAGGCCACAGTATATCTTTAGAAGAGTATAAAAACTCCAAAATTCAATATTATAAACACTGACACACAACATATTTATTTTACAGGACAGTATATGATGTATATGTATATATTTTTTAACTTTATGGTAGGTGGCATTTGTGCCGTTTTCATCTGAGCAATTTCTGAACGGCACAAAGAGGAATACACAGAAGACGGTAGAAATCCTACCTAAGAATACTCAGTTTACTGCAAGCGATAATATTTATGCCTTCCTGATTAAACCTGTCTGCTGCCGCAGTATAGGCGGAGTCAGTCACCACTCGTGGGAGAAAACATCAGAGAGAGAGCCCCCGACATGACCTGCCCACTAAAGTCCTTACCCTGTTACACGTAACACCCACGTAATGGCAGACGGCATGTAATGGCGCGGTGAGGCTGTACTGAACAGTTAGCGTTGCTGCGTTACGGAAATGTTTCTGTGTGGAATAAACGGGGGTGCTCTATTCTACCTTCAACAGACTGGAAATAGGATGCACCCATTGTACAGAACTGAGGGGCACAAAAGGGAAAATGCTAAATGGTTTATTATTATTATTACTATTATTAATTTTCTCTCAAGCTGGTGAGTTTATGTTGTTGAATTTACCCAGCAGATAAGTATTAAGTGCATTATCTTTTTTTTTGTTTCTTCATACTGAATGTATTTTTTGGGACCTGTACAAATGAAGCCATTGCAGCTTTGTTCTGGTAGAGGGCAGGGCTGATCAGTGCATAAAAGTGAACACAGAGGTGGAGGTTGTGTGCTCAGCTTACCGGAATCTTGTCCTGTCGCCTCCCTTATTTAGATTAGTAAATGGCACCTAACGCAGCGGTACCCAAAGCTGTTAGCTGAAGCTTCACGGTAGGAGTGTTGTAAGTTTTTTGTTGTTGTCAATGGTTTCCCTTCTCATTTCTATTCAATTGATCTGCTTTGGACTCCTCTCCCCAAGACCACTCTACTATCTCCTCTAAGCATTACTTGGTGTGTAATGTCCCGGTTTGTTGCTGAATGTGCTGCTTCTATTGCTTTTCTGTGAGTCTCGGAGCTGTTCGCCCTGATCAATTAACTGCCACCATGCTGAATGTACTGTAGCGCCACCTGCAGGTGTTTACTGGAACTCCGCCCCCTTTTTCTTTCATTAAAATTAAATGTGTGTGATTTTATTAAGCCCGGCTTCATGTCTCTGTTGATTGGTTCCCACGTCTCCACACTGCAGACGCTATCAGGTCTCCAGAAACCTTGCATGTTTAATCTAAATTCAGTACATTTGGAGGAAGAGAGCGTCTACATTTGCTAGGGAGGTAATTTGCTCAAGTGAAACAATGAGTAATATGCACAGAACAAAAATGTTCCTAGATGGAGAGCATTTTATGCAGCCAAGCACAGTCACAGATTTTGAATCACTAGATTCTCTTGGTGCTCTATTTGATGTGGCGTGATCCAATATAGCATCCTGATAACTCACAATGGCTGACCTGACATTCTAGAATGAGATGTATACTTACAGAGCCACGTTGTGTAAACCCGTATTTGCTGCTAAGAACCTGTTTACACTTTTTTCAGTACAGTCATTCCTCCAAATATTCAACAACTACCTCTCACTCCCCACACACATGCACATGCACATGCACACACACACTTATATATTGCTCTGCGCACAACTGAATATTCTGTTACTGAATCTACATTTTTACATCAAAAGCTCACCAAACAGGGGAGTGGGTGAGGGGAGAATGCATGAGCAGGAAGGCCCTCCATCCCCAGGAATACAGGAACACAGAATAAAGAAAACCCAAGCCCAGGGTTCACAGCGTTTAATAGAATTGTGATTTATGCTCCACCGTAACCATAAAACACGACAGGGAACCTCCCCTCTCCACCCCCCCACCCCCCCACCCTGGACACACGCACATGCACACACAAATGCACACACAGTCGCGTACACGAGCATACACATATATACACACACTCACATGCATTCACGCAGCATACACACATTTGCACATGCGTGTGTGCACACGCAAATACACAGATGCACACACACATGCACACAAATGCACGCACACACACACACACACACGCACACACACCCACGCATACATGCACACATGCTCTCATTCACAATCATGGAGACAAGAACATAAATTAAAGAGCAGTCCATGAAGTTCCCTGTTTTTCCAACTCGTGTCTTTCACTCTCAGACAGCTGCAGAGTGTGACCCAGTAACACAGCTGTTAAACGCAGTACAGAAACACAGTGCAGATTATGCACTGAGAGTTGCCGTCTCCTCAGATTATTCTCATTACATAATATTGCTGTAGTCTGTACCATTCAGAATGTACTTGCTTCTGTAGGCATGTAGTACAGTGTGTCTCAGTGGGATCTCAGATGATACTGGTATTCTAAATTAACCCGAATATGTCACTGCTTAAAAAGTTCACTAAATAAATAATCACGTTCGATAAATTTTACAATAACTTCGCCGCTGAATTTATAAGTAACGATTACTAAAACAAGTTGTGGGCATAGGTTGGTGCATGATATTGATACCTGAAATGGAACTCTATTGAACAAGTATTTTGAATGGATGGCTGGATGGATGGCTGGAGACAGACAGACAAGACACACTGACAACAGCAGATATTTCAGGTTTGAGGATTCTTGACAGTGGACACTAAAAGGCAAGATTTAAAAAAAAAACAAAGAAACAGAGAGTTCCAATTTAGCATGTCTGGAATGAAGAAAGACATCAGTTCACTACCATTTCACCCACAGATAGATACTTACAGCCAACCAGCTTCATTAAATATGGAGTTTAATAAAACATGCTGTGATCAGAAACTGAAATACGGAAACAGCAGATACAGAATTAGCCTACAGCATTATTCCTAAGCTTTTTTAATCTTGTCCAAAAATATACAAATTCTAACAACAACTGTTGCTGGCTTACATAATTTACTCATAGTAGTACATAATAATATTGGTTTAGAATAACATAAACGTCTGATGAATAGTATCTAATTCGTCCTTGAACGGCTAATAAAGATAAATTTGAAAGTGCCGAGCATATTTCTGAAACATGATGAAATCTAAACTGAGCAGTTTAGAGATTTTGGGGTGCACGTGATATTTCCTTGTTGATGATTGAACACCAGGGGTCACTGTTCTGCGAACCTCTATGTGAGAAAATTCCGTTACAGCACACACACACACGTTGCCATCTGCAGTTCCCGTTTTCACATATCTGTCAATAAACTGACATATAGTAAATCTGTTAATAAACTGACAGCTGCCTCCAGAAATTGCTTCTTGTTGCCGCCTTTACCTTGACGCTCATTGCGCCGTTTGAAGTTGTTGAAGTTTGCTGTTTTAAGGTGTATCGTATTAGTTGCCCTATAGGCTGTAATCGTACAAATCTAATAGTACTGTGTCCTCAAACAGACCTTGCTCTCAGCTGAGAACTGTCTCATTGTGGAACTGTACACATCCTGTCCCCGTACTGTTGCTATACTTACTGTACGCACTTTTGTAAGTCGCTTTGGATAAAAGCGCCTGCTAAATAAATAAATGTAAATGTAAAATACGAGCCTAAGAAACCCCATCACCTGCCCACAGCAGGCATGTGGTCACCGCCTCTGCCTTCTGCGTGTCCCTGTAGTTTTGCATCGGAAATAGCCTATAATTTATCATTATTGTAGTTGTTACCGTAACTGTCCTTGTCGTCGTCGTTGTTGTTATAGTTATGACCAGTCTAGGTACTTTTTCAGGCACCATTCAGTGTATAGTTTTTTCATTTTACTGCCTCTCCATGCATGGGCCTGAAATCTATATACTTTCATTTTTTATAGAATATGCTGTGTATGTTTTCATATTTCCAACACAACGTAATTCAAATAAGGAGAGAGAGAGTGAAAACAGACGTTTCAGCTCTTTCACTTAGTAATACTGTGTATGGTAGATGCACTGTGAGAGCAAGGGTAGGTTTCTTCACAAGGACATACAAGAAATGCATCTCCAGAGTTAGCAACTCGGAGAAAAGATACAGAGATAATTACAGAGACAGGAGGAGTGAGGCTCTGTGAGGCTCTCTGTCAATGAGAATTGAATTGTTGGCAGAGAAAACACCGGCCTCCTATTCTCGGAAGGCGTCCGGCCACTGGTGGTTAATTTACTTTCCCCGTTTCTTGCTAACCTAAATATGAAGAAGGGCTCAGTGTAGGGCAGAGAAACACTTCAAATGTGAAACTGACATTTCAGCCGTTGCCCTTAGATTCGAGGATACGCCCCGGTGTGGAACAAGTTCTGAAAAGATCCACTTTTCACACAGAGTCTACCAGATGTTGGTCTTCAAAAAGGAAGTGTATTTGCTCTATACCTGGCTGAAGACCAACATTTGGTAGAATCTGTGTTAAAAGTGAATTAACTAATGAAACCAAAAATCCTACCGCATAAAAATGTAAATTGCCGACATGAAAAACGTCATTCTATTACTGTGGGTCCTTTGGGTGCGCGAACTGTCTATCCATTTGTTACAGGTATATCAGATTTTTTATGGGCTCATCTGTTTCGTAAATCAATTGCTTAAAAGTCTGGTGCGAGTGATTGTGGCAATGCGCAATTCCATTTTGCCGAACATTATTTCCTCCATACGCCTGCCGTACAATTTAGCACATCATCACTCATGAAACAGCTCTCAGGGAGAATTCACAGTTAGCAAAACAAACAAATCTCTTCCCCATGCAGACCTAGCGAGAAATTGAAAGGAGGGCGGGAGAAGAATGAACAGCTCGGCTCGAGAATTGCGCCATGTGGTGACATCAAACGCTTCCACTTCAGGGGAAGGGGGGAGGGGAAAACTAAACAAACGGTTATCGGGCTAAACGTCAAAAACGCTTGCAATAAAACACAACATCATTATCTGTCACAATTCCATACTCCTGTAATCTTCAGAGACGATGTAATGGGAAAGTGTTTCTCTCTGGGTAATTTCAAAAGAAGATACGCAAAAAAGAGAAATTGCATCTGCGCCAGGTATATAAAGGCTGTTGAAAAAGAAAGAAAAAATCCACCGCTTTTGTGATCGGTGATGAAGGAGTCAGAGAAAATGGGACTGGGGCAGATTTCACGCGCGAGCGCAGAACGAGTAAGAAGTGGCGACGGACCGTGCAAATGTTTGGAAAATGTTTTTGTTCAAACTAACTGAGCCCAGTCGCAATAGGCCATGCAATTTTACAACTTTGAACAGTGACGCATAAGGCAGGCTGGTCCAGCTAACTCTTCCTCTGGTCCTGCTTCCTCCTTTTTTTGTGAGCGATGCATATTAAGAACCCGGAGGAGGTTATTCGTCGGCAGCGCCTCAAAAGTAAGTCAAAGGCCGTGTCTGCTCTCTCATGCAAAAACTGACCATTCCAATGTGAAATTTTGCTTTAACTAAAACTCCTCTTTCACCTTCCACCTTGTTGCTATTTTCATTTTTCTGTCTGAAACCTCAAAAAATTGTAGCTTGTGAAAACATCTTAGCCTTTTAAGAAGAGTTTCCCCCCACAATGCCATTGTATAATACAAAGTGACTGTGGCTTGTCAGGCCATTCATAATGCCCAAAAAGCTTGATACCATCAGGTTCACTATCACTACGGTCTTGTTTTCCTGTGTGCAACTGTTTTGTCATTTCTTGTGATGTTTGGCGGGCGACTGGACAGGTGTGAAGACTGTTCCCCTTCCCCTGTTGTGTTCCCCCTCCGTTGGACCTGGGGATCATCTTCCTTTGAAACCTAGTCATCATTTGGTCCTAGGAGGGTGAAGGCATAATGTCTGCTTCGTTTTGTTTGGATCCCACGCTCTGCGTTGTTTTGCTGTCTGCTGACCTCTTTTGAGCCCTTGTCTCACTGGTATTCATCTGGACAACCATTGAGGTCTGTACTCTGGTGGCTTCTATCTCTTTGCTTGCTTTTGGTGGAGTCACAGCTAGAGTTTTGGTATTGGAAGGTTTGTAGGGAGTTGTGGCAGCAGACGCTTCTGCAGAACCCGAGGATCGAAGGGCGGACTTCTTCAGCTTTGTTAGAGTTGCCAGACTCATGGGCTTGTTAGTTGTAATGCTCTCCCTCCTCAGAGTCATTCTCACAGGTCCCTTGGAACAGTTTCTGACAGAAACTGAAAGTCATCTGAAAGTCATCATCATCTTCAAAAATTTCACTCCTTGCCAGAGTGGTTGCCTCTAATTCCTTAAGAAGAGCCTCTATTCTTGTCTGTGAGTTAGGACCATCATTGGGTCATCCTACTCTTTCTGCGTTTCAGTACTGACGCTTTGGAAGCAGATACCTTGTTGCCACTCTCCATCCTTCTGTCTCTCTCAAGCTCCTTCTCCAACTCACAGATTTGCTGTGTCCTTATCACTCTTTTTGATGTCCTCCTGGCATCTGACTTCAGAAACAGTCTCTTTGCAGACAGCTTCTTCAGTGCTTTGCTGTCCTGTCTTCCGGTCACCTTCAAGGGGCAAGTTGCCAGCCTCTCTGCTCATGGAACCTCCCCTGTTGAGGCTTCTTGACCTTGGACTTTTGAACAAACCAATTTCACAAGCAGGAAGTGAACTTGTGCTGGAGCCATTCCTGACAGCTCTAGAAAGCTTTGTGGGCTCCAGGCTACTTGGTGGAAGACTACTCATCAAGCATAAGTCCAAAGTGGTGGTGCTGTTATTGCTACTTTTTAGGGCTCATCCTTTTGGTTGCAGTCATTCTTAACACCTCATCTCCCTTTCCCTCATTACCTGTGCATTAGATATTTAAGACTACTGCCCAAGATAGGGGAGCTCCTGTTCAGCTCTGGAATTTGACTGGCCCTCCTCTGAGGTTCCAGAGGGGGAATGGAAGGAGCTTGTTGGACTGCTCAATAAGCTCACACTTTCACCTAGAGACCCTGAGCTAAGATTCCTCCCAAATGGAGGTGCCTGATTGCCATGCCACACATTTTCCCTCTCCTTTGTACAGGTATGAAGAGTTTCTTTTGACAGTTTACACTTTCAGAGCAGGCCAGAGGAGGGCATACTTTCTCAGAGGCTTCAGCCATATTGGTATCAGCACTCTGTTTCAGGCCTGATTGGTTGGTTTCCACTGCAGCATTTTTTTCATGGTTCATTCAAGTTCTCCATGGAGGAGGTGGACCTTTGTCCTGCCATTACTGGGAACACTGTGTTTTTCATCCAAGAAACAGGGACACGTTCTGTCTCCATTGGCACCTGCAAGGTTGTGGCAGAGGCAGACAACCACACAGAACAGGAGGGGGCCGCAGCCTTGACTCCAGTCTGCAGGAAACCCAAGGAGTTCACAGCTGGTGATGACGCGGACAAAGCCTGGCAATGAACCGCCTCAAAGATGACATCAACTACAGACCCCTGGCGTTCGCAAGCCTCGAGTCACTAGAAGATAATACAGAAGACTGGCACAAAGCTCAGTTCAAGTAAACACACAAATGTCATTGATGATAAAAGTTATAAAATATTGGTTCTGAAAAAAAACTTAATTTCATTTTCATGATTTCATACACACACACACACACACACACACACACACACGCAGAAGTGTTATGTGTGAAGTGTTCTTCAACAGAGCTTTTGACATGAGTTTTTAGTAACACACACAAGCATACACCTGTAAATGCAATTCTTTATCTGCATAATACAAGCAAGACAGAAAGGATAATTACATTTTGTTTATAAAGCATACTTTCTAGCTTTGCCTTTAAACACAAAAATGCACTCAGTTACAATGAACTGGTCTTGCAAACTATATAACTTACCTGAAAAAAGAGTCAAGTGCTGAGACTAAATGTGTATTATTATGCTTTAAGTTTTAATTGTTTAACCTTTCAAGGCAGGCTGTGAAGGTGTTATTTTACAGGACACAAATAAAGACCCTGTGTCATGAACATCATTTTTTATTTTCCCTAGCTTACCAGGTAGCACATGTGCAATTTTTGCTCTTTTTTGCAAATGCCAAGTAATCACACTGCTACAAAACAAGAGGCATTATTTTTTTAACAAATAAGATTTTAGTTTATATATTATGTGCAATAATTCATGATAAATACAAGATCCCTCCTTCACTATGTTGTCTCTCATTATGCGTTATGTAACTGCTCCTTCGAACATGGCTTCTTAAAAATCCACAGACTTGAACCCTCTTGACACATCCACCATCTGAAAGTCCACAATACTTAAAAAGAGAAAAGTCCTTCTGGTGCCTTCAGCATGGCATGAGATGAATATTTAATATGTGGATGACCTATTTTGTGTGCCCGGAAAAGTTATTTGTAAGTCATTTCTTTTTTTTCCCCCCTTATTGCTAGGCTTATATCCTCTGGCGTCTCAACCATCAGGACTCATTGCTTTGACAACAGGGTCACACCATCACCAGGCTTCCTTTTCAAATGACCAGAACCTACCGCCATCGTGTGTTAGTGCAGGGAGATAAGAAAAGGAACCGGTGTACTTTCCTCCTAGCTTTGTTTTCTATAAGAACAGCCAAAACTAGGAGGACACAAGGAGAAAGAACCAAATGTGTTCATTCTATGGCCGTGTATGGTAATGTTTTGGAAGCCAGGCTTTGTATCTGAGAGGTTTCCTGTTCAAATCCCAGGTGGGATCATCCTTGCTGTACCCCTTGAGAACGGCACTTAACCTCTATTGTCTACAGCCTGTACCCAGCTCTAGGAAGGTGTAAACTGTAAGCCGTGTAAATAGCTATGTGGATAAAGGGGACCCGCTAAGCCGCGATGACTAAACCAGTGTAATTCCAACACAAGACCACGGAATAATAAAAAACAAGGAGGATTAATGTATATTTTCACAACAAAATTTATTAGAAGAATAGTGGTTTTAAAAAGAAGAGAATCTAGCATCCAGTGAACACTACCTTACACAACATTACAGCTGAAATGTGTTGCGAAAAATGGCATTTCTCTAATAGAATACAACATAACCAGTAAAACCTTACACATGCACAAAGACTGAATTCATCAGCGTTGCTTTGACGTTCAATGCAAAATAAAAAATAATAAAAAAATTTAAAGACCACGGAAATCAAATTTTATTTAAAAATCACATACATTATGAGACAGCTTATCTTTCATTAGTCCTGTTTGTAAGTCAGATTTTGCATTCAAAACGGAAAACAAATAGTGCAATCAAACCAACATAATCACTGTGACCCATTAGGAGTTCTACTACACTGACATTGATCATAGCCTAGAATAAAAGTTCAACTCACACGGTACAAAAAAAGGAAAACAAACAAAAATGTACATAAATAAACTACAGTACGAGAAAAATATCAAATCATACAATTCTGTCAAACTGTAAACAGTAAAATATTGAAATATTAAATGAGGTCCATTTCGTTTTTGGAGTTCCTGCTTTCTGATCATCTAAATTACATAGATCTGGGGCCGTTGGTTCCTAAGAGCTCTTCACTCAAACTGATGGAATGAGGTATATCAAAATGATGATAAAAAAGATGCCTTTAAAATAAAAAAACCTAAAACCCTGAAATGGTATGTGTATATCGTTCAGTCGCTGCTAAGCAAAGTGACCATGTAAGTATTTCATTTTTCATTTCCCTGCTCCAAATAACTTTTCCATGTCAAAAAAAAAAATCCTGAACAAGTTTGTAACCCAACACCACCACCAACATACCAAGAACATAAAGAGTAGGAAAGGAGAAGCTAGTCTCTTTAGCCATAATTGCAATATAACCAACAAGGACATCTTACTTTCAAGAATATCAGAAAACAAAATGTATTCACTCAAGTGGACCTGAGAAGTCAATCTGCCATCTTCAAAGTGAAGTTCAGAATCTCAAGGAGAAGAGACCAATAGAACTGCAATTTGAGCATTTGTCAGAACCTGTCCATTCACCCAAAAAATGCCACACCCCCACACTTCCAAACTGCCAAACTTCTGAAGACTAGCAGTGTACAAGCCATAAAACATAAGAAGTAGCAGACTTCAACAAACTAAAAGCGATTTAGAATTAGCCAGGCTGGACAGACTTGTATGAGCTTAATATTTTACCATTATTTTCTCTATGTTTTTTCCACCCTTCTCCTAAAACCTTGAAATCACCAATTGTACAATTGGGCTTGACTCACTAAGATGTCCTTTACATTTGCACAGGAGCATTTAAACACAACAAATGCAATCCTCCAATACAATGGCAAGCTACCAATGACTTTTTCGTATTACTACTAGGTGATGAGGGGACCCTGGCTGAGATAACCAACACTATCCCACTGGACCAAAGATAATCATGTTCCACCACCGCTGACTCCATTGACTCCAGTCCCTATTGGCCAATGAAGCATTCCCAGACTCAAACATGTTTTGGGCCACAGGGCTCAGTCTTCACGCAGAACGAGCATCTTCACTGACTAAGCCACTCAGGAGTGATTTTTTTTTTTTTTTTGAGGGAAAAAAAAACATAACCAGGACACACACACTGGCACCTCCCTCCCATATCCAAAGTTCAGATGAAGTTTTTTTAAAGCTCGTAAATTTGAAATACTTACATGTACTGAGCCAAGGTCTTAAATATGATATTAATACATAAGATGGCCAGAGAACAGGTCCCAAAAGATCTGTTTTAGTTGTAGTGAAAGAACAGAATGCCACTATATTAAAGTGTGGGAGGCACTGTGTGCTGTAGAGTTTATATGCAGCTTAAAAACACAGTTTGGCTAGTATTGTTACCTGAACTGAGTTTTAAATTGACATTCATTATACACATATATATATATATATATATATAAGAAAGAAAACGAAAAGAACAAAAAAGAGAATGAAGACAATAAAAAACCAAACAAAAGGAAATGATTAGTTCAGAAAGGATACTTATTTCTTTCTGTTTCACTTTAAAGTAAAAATAAAAAAGAAAAATGAAATAAAGAGTCACTGCTAGGCCTCAGAATCTAGAGGAAGTACCTGACCTGAGTGAGAGAGCAGTGTGTCAGTAGTCCCTGAGGAGTCTCGTTTTCCTCCATCTTTTAACAGTGAGATAGAATGGAGCCTTGTAATCTGAGTCTACAAGCAAAGTCACAAGAATCTGCATTTTTTCTGATAGCTGACAATGGATTAGCAAGCAGAAACAGAATAAGGAAAAAAAGAACACAGAGTGAGTGACAAAACATTTCACACATGTGCAGGAATGCACACGCACACGCACGCACACACCTACCCACACGCACACGCACAGGGACATACACACAACAAACTATTTACTTTATACAAGAAAAAAAAAGATTCAGCCGAGACACAGCAAGCAGTACCAGTGATGCACGAAGGGAGTGTACTTCTCCACCGAGAATTTAAATTTAAATTTCAATTTAAAGTCTCCACAACTGTCAAAATGATGGGACCTCGCCTTGCATAATGTCCAGTGTTTTAAATATGATCTCTGGTATCTCTCAGAAGACAAGCCCCCCTGTAGCTCAATATAAGCTATGTACAGTACTGATCCCCCAACCAAACACTGGCAAGCATGCAAAAAAATAAAAATACATATACCAAGAATCTCCAGTTCTTTCCCATAGATATAAAAGGAAAAAAATATTTTCATTTATACCATTGTTGAACGTGGTAATCCGCCAATGTATTTTTTCGTAGTATTTTCCATACAGTCCAAATGTTAAAAGACCCATTGGCAAACAGACAGCAATATCCTCAGTAGATTTATTTACACCTTTCCTGCAAAGAGTCCTGGAATGGTACTGTCGACATTTAATTACTGTACACACCCACCTCTTTTCTATAAACATACTGTCTATGTTTAAAAATCAACCCTTTATGCACAACAGCAGGCCTTGCTTACGTTACCTAAGCTAACTTTTCTTCGTGTTAAATTTATTCGCTCCAACCTCTATCCTACTACCATACATTTAAAAGAAGAAAAAAAAACATGACAGAAAAAGGAAATAATGTCTACTATATTGTACTAATGTATGTTGTTCCCTGAAGTAAATATGGGAAAAGTTTTATCCCTTGCACTAGATATAATTTTATATCAATATAGGTAAGTATATACAAGGCATATTATATGTGTGTGTGTATACATATATATGCAGTCAAATACATATGTATGTTTTTATATGTAACTATATGTGTTTGTATATATAACTATTACGTGGATATATAACATGTATATATACCACACACACATACAGATAGTTATATACTGTAAAAGGTTTAGTCACTGTTGAGTACTTTTGTTTTTTACATTCACTGACAATAGAAGTGTAATATTTTCCTGAAGAGAGAGACGAATTCATTTAATGACAGGTATCCAAGGTTATGAGCACAGCCCAGAGTGTCCTTTTGATGCTAACACTTCTGCAGAGTCCTTCACAATAAAATAAATAAATAAAAAGGAAAGAAAATTAAGTCTGATAAGCCGATTAAAAGGATATTATGTCTGTGACTAAATCAAAGCTACCTGCTTTTAAGATGATGAAACGATCAAGTAGTTTGAAAGAGAATCAACCTGCTGGGTCTGTTTGGTGTCAATAAAAATAGGACAGGAGTTCTTCCTCTCAAACTACTGACAGAAAACACTGTCATCGGGTCGAAATGGATCGTAGTCTCGCCCAAGTCCCTAATACGGACTTCAACACTGAGACCCAAGAATGCAGACACTCTATAAATGAACAGCAAATCAATCACCTCAATAAAACAGATTCAAATTCCTTATCCTATTATCACAACAGGTCTGATTCTGCAACATGAATCAAACTTGTGGGAAAAAAATACATCTATACTTAATATTACTCTATAGGAAAAACAACGGTCTCAAGCAGGGACAATTAGCTCTGACGTCAGACTGGTCTTACATGACTGAAAAAAAAAAGAGAACATGGATTAAAACAAAAAACTGAAAATGCTATCCAGCCACCACTACATGCTACGTGTTGTGCTTGGTATGAAAAAGAAAGAAAGTAAAAAAGAAACAAAAAAATAAATGAATGAACTAGCTGAGACTACCCCTCCACAGTAAAGGAAAGAGACATAGCAGGCTAATATTTTACAAAGGGTGGAGGCTGTCAAGATTTGCACGGATTTTTCTGAGGTATACTGCGTTGTAAAGTTACAGGTAATCATGTACTGACGTCTGCCGTCAGCCACCGTTTCCTTCTCCCCACCCCCTTGCGAGGGGAGACCGAAGGATACCAGGGTTCCCGTCTGGACCCCCAAGGTGACCCCTAAACCCCCAACGGTGGCCTTTTTAAAACAGTCAGCCCACCTTCGCTCAAGCATTTTTTTTTTTTTTTACAATCCTTGCTGTTTATAAAGCACTGGAAAAAAAAGGATATTTGGCTGAAATATACGTGATTGGTACATGTATGTAAGTGAATATGCGTTAATGTGTGTGTTTGTATTCAACTACTTCTGCTGAGAGACAGGTGGCCTTTGGACAGTCCACTCTGAAAGCCCTCGGAAAAAGCAACTGCAAAACTTAAGAGCACAAATCAGGGGCACGAACACATCGCCGCCGGCTCAGCTGTGTTGGTCTGCAGTATCTTTTCGTGGACTTGAATTGAATTGTATATTGAATTTGAATTTAAATTTGAATAAATAAGAAAAATGGATTTTAAATCCATACAGCTTGCATAAATAAAGGCAGATTTGAAAAGCATGTACTATCGCGGTTTGTTTTTTGTGGTTTGAATTAGTATGGATTTTTTAATAATTGCTTCTGTGCTATGGAGATGGAGATGATGACAGTTAAAATGTCCACACAGCATAACTTCACTGAATTTAGTCTACAGCAACACTCAAATGCAGCTTCTCTTTTCCACTGTAAGACAAAGTGAACAGAATGGATTCGCATGCACTTAAACTCCCCAAACACCTCATTTCTGGCATCCAAGTTGCTCATGAACAATTTTCTTTAAAAACCTACAAATATGCACAGATGGAAACGTGTATCTTTGACTGGAGCCCATAACTTAAGATACAAAAAGGCAGGCATGTGGCTGTCAAAGAAACTCAAGTTAACAAGGATTGAAGAACTGGTAAAAACAGGACCTCCCCAGGTTCTGTGTTCATACAACAATGAAAAAAAAAATGGCGAGGACTTTCAGTCAAAGCCCCCCAAAAATCTGAACAACCCCTTCTTCTTCATGCCCCACCCCGACGCTCAACTCCAAAACATCATACAACATTCACAGCTCAACCTTTTGAAATATTAAGCAGCTTTTGTGAGAGTTCATGAAATTTTAACAGGACTTTAAAATATTCACATACTGCCCAACCTTAAGTTTGAAGTAGGCTCTTCAATATTGCAGAGGATAGAGATTTCATTCCTGAAGTTAAGTCCACCCCATTTTGAACTGTGAAACATTTCCCCGAAAAAAAAGAAAAAGAAAAAAAAAACATGGCAATTTACTTCAGCTGACGATTATGGTCATGAAAAGAAATCCAGCAGAGTGCTCATTTCAGAACAGTTAAAATACCATTTTTCATAACAATGCAATTTCCAAAAATGTCAACTCTACCAGTATAGCGCACCGTTTGCTCTAACAGCTACTTTTTGAGTACAGAATTTCATAAAGACTGACAATGGTGATGAGAATTGGGGGGGGGGGGGGGGGTGTTTGTAGACAGGTTACGGTAAAAGGAGCATTTGACCAAAGCCTGGCCAAAAAGGCCCGAACGCCCACCAACTGCACTTGGAGTACAACGTTAAGCATGCAGAGGGCAAAAAGAAGAAATACAAATTGTTGAATGTTAAACCCTTTTTTATCATGAGGTAAAGAAAATGACCAATTGGACTCGCTGATTAGAAACCTTCCTGTCAAACCCAAGGTAGACTGTTTCCCGCTAACAAATCTCATATGAGTTCAAGTGACAGACTCCACCACATCATAATGGATACCTTTCTGTGTCCCTCCCCATCTCCCCACCATTTTTAGCAGGTCAATCTATAATGATACACACACCCCTTATTACAACAACAGAGGTCAGGCTGAGGTTATTAAGGAGATATTTTACAGTCTAGCTGAATGAGAAACCGGTACATTTGCGGTAAAATTCTGAATTAATAACAATGTCATGATGTTCCGTGGAAACAAACAAAACAAAGGAAAAAGGGTCCAACCAAATGTAAGAAAGGGAAAAACACATCAAGTGACATTTGATGAAAGGACCTGTTAAAACTGGCAGCTTTTGGAAACCACCCAACTTCCACCATTGTTTACATCGATTCCTTTGATTCCATCTTTTGGGACAGTACTGCACGTTCAAGAGAGAGGTAAATTATGCTTCCATCAATTAAACAGTCATACAAATACCAACTCAATCACATTTAAAAGGCTAGGTTTTTTATACACAGACAAGCAATGCATGTTAAATTTGTTCACAGCCAACTGCAAGCAACAATGGGTGGGGGAGGGAGAGAATTTCTACAAAATAATGCCTTTAAAAAACAGCTTAGAAAATCCTTCATTTTGCTCAAAAAGACGAGACCACACTCTTAAAGGAGAGGCACACCTTTACCTGTGAACAATGCTGCACGATTGTCATGGCAACATTCAAGAGCAGCCCTTATTATAGCCAATAACCTTTTTTGTTCTGGGCCCCATATACTCAGGAAAAAAAATGAGGGAAAAAAACCCCAGACCAATTTCTCTTCTGGTGCCTTCATTAGCGTCAATAAATTTTAAGATCATGTGATACATATTTATAAGGGGGGGGCTGGGGGAGCTGACTTTCCATGGCTCTGTTCAAGTCTTTCACAGTTTAATTTTGTTTGGCGATGCATTTCAAATCTCTTGTTAAATCAAACTGCCATCTCCCTCAAGTGCAGCTGATCTTAAACTAATTCCAGTTAGAACTGACAATTCTGCCTTCCTTGGCTGTTTTCCAACCACCCATCCCTGCCTCTTAAATAAACACAATGCCTTCATTTATTTTTGAATATCTTTGTTCACTCTGAGCAGTGATCCCAGTTATTTATTACAAATTGCAAGTATCCAAATTTGCCAGCAATTTACCACAAAAATATTGTTGTTTAAGTTTTACAGGGAAAATGGTTCCTCCTATGACGTCCCGATTAGAAACAGCAGTAAAGGCACTCAAGACTGCTCAATCAAAATGACTAATTACAGTGTCCAAGTGACCTCTGTGCCTCATCCTATGCATGGCGAATTCTGGGTGGTTCTCGATTATCTGTTGGCCTTAAGCAACATGGTATTTCTCTCACATGAAAGATTCTCATGCATTTTCATCAGGAGTGATGCAATATGCATCTGTGACAAAAGCAGCAAACATATTACTACTCTCACATCTCAAGATACGTTCAGTGCATAGTAATATATTACTATGGTAAGCTATCAAATAACAGATGCAATTTTGGGGACCTTGTGCCCTCCTAAAAAGCACAGGGTATTAAAAAGTCTTCCTTGCTAACAAACTAAAACTGACTTGAAAGCTTCTTTAGTCAAGGGATATCACACATGAAAGCCTTTGCCGCTGCAATGTAAGTCCTATCAGTAACGCAGCAGCAGCGGCTCTGACCCACATCGCATGCAACTGAATGCATAGTTCCTAAATCAGCCGCTAGCTGAAACGGGCTCAACGTTTTATGACTGAGGTTTCGGGTGGTAACCCACTGTCAAAAAACAAGCCATAAAATATGATATTATTCATGGAAACATGCGGCTACGCACGCAATGAGACTCTTATGTTGTATATTGGTCCGTAGTTTACCCAAGGAAGACTGGGGACAACTACAGTAGCTAGTCTCTGCCGATCGCGTTTGAAAATCCGGGCTGGCATTTAGTAAAGTTATCCAATGGGGGAAGAGTTATGGGAGTTTTTTGTATTTTCCTCACACAAGTTTAACATTGAAAGAAACCTTGTGTGAGTCCCGCAGCTCTGAATTTTACCAGGCTCTTTCGTAGTGTGCCTTGCCTTTAAATTCCACCGCCAACTATGCATGGACAAATCCATGTTACAATTTTATTCTTTCTTATCTAAAAACAGAAGGGTTACTTTCTTATCCCCCCTTCCTATTTCAAGGGGGTCTTGAATAAACTGAGCCTATGGAAACTTACAATGAAAAGTGGTGATTTTTTTTTTTCTTACAAGTGCGCAGACCATTAACATGAAGCAAAGCTGAAATACACTGAGCAACAAAACATTCCTTCCTGTCCTGCTGGTTCTGCAAAAACTCATGCAAGACCACCCATCACTGTACAAACTGTTCAAAAAAAAAAAAAACCCTCTGTCCCTCTGTCTCATAATACAGCTAAATAAATCACCATTTCCTGAAAAGGTCAAAGGTGATAATTATAGTCTTTTCTTTTGTTTCTTTCTTTCTCCTTTTTTGCCATGATAGCACATAACTGGTGTACCATAATATTCTGTCTGCAGACATCTGATCTTGGGCCAGGTGTTCTCCAATATCACGCCTACCTGTTACAAAAAGGAGCTCGACCTGGTTCAACACTACATAACCCACCCACACTCCTGTGTGGAAAGACAACCTGATAAGCGTGTGTGTGCTGTTCTTTCCAGACTATGTGCTAGAGTTAATACAGTAATTTGCATTCAAAAAAGTCCTGGGTTCAGTTAAGTATATATATAATAAAAAACAAAAAAGTTTCCACTGGTTATATCTACAAATCCATAAATATAACTCATAAAAATCCTGATCTGTCTTATTAGCACATGTACAATCAGCTGCTCTGGAGTGGTGTATCCTGAGGTATTAACTGTCAATCGGATATGAGGCATATAGAAAACACTAAATATTTATGAGCATGGCGATATATAGATGTTTTCTCAAATGGCGTGCCCATTCAGCGAACATGGCACATATATGGTTAACAATAAAGTGAGGTCATTTGTATTGATTTAGTTACAATCTCACACGACATCAGCAAAAAAAAATCAATAAAGATAAAATTACCTGAAGACATAAAAGCAAAATAAATATCATATTATATATATATAATTTTTTATAAAGGTATTTTTTTGGAATGCAGTGTAAAACAAGGTTTAACAGTAGAGAATTAACATGTCCCCCTGTCCCTATACCTTCTGTTATGCTCAAAGATCTCAGGTGCCAGATATCCCAATAGTGGTGGCTTTAACCTGAATTTGAGTAAAAGGTAAACCTACTTGAGGCGGATCTGCCCCTCTGCAGTTTTGCTTCTAGAGTCCACTAGAAGGCACAGAGCAAAGCAGGACCCAACATTACAAAAAAAAGAAAGGCTCCGACAGGCACGAACAAAAATAATCAGCAGTTTTTTTTTTGTGTTTAATTTTTTTTGTTCGCACCACGAATTGATGAGGTTGACTTTTTTTTTTGTTTGAAAATACCTGAATTAGAGGGATGAAAATATTGGTCAGTCAGATACAGTACGAAACAGTATGAAAACAGCCCACCCACCCCGCCCACCCAAGCACCACCCCCACCCCCCCCCCCCCCCCCCAAAAAAAAAAAAAAACAGGGAAAATGAACAAAAAATGAGAGGAGGAATAATTTCCCAGAGTATCGACTATCCCTTCTTCACACGCTCCTGAGAGGGATACAGGAAAGAGGCACGGAAAGGTCTGACTTCCGAGACTGAGGTATAACACTTGGGCGCAGAGAGCCAAGTTGAGAGCATTATATAGAATTTCCACTTACAGGTAGTCAAAAAAGTACGCATTCTCTAACTGACAAATATAGCTGCCCTCCTGTAACTATCCTGAGATACATTGAAGGCTACAAGTGAACGTTATCTGCATTAAAAGCAAGCTTCTGGAAAAAAAAAAAAAAAACAGTCCTTTTTTCAGATTTGAAAGTTTTAAAATTCACGTTGGTCACTACATTCATTAGTGTGAGTACGGAATTCTCTGGAACACTCTGAGATCTAATAAAGAGGCCTTTTTCAGACAGGGGGATCTGTTAACCCAGAGGCAAGACTACACAAACAAACAAAAAGTACACATATTTAACGAAATGGCATACACCATAGTACAGTAGGTGTTAATTGTCACGTTTCTAGGATACCAAAGCTTAAAACCACTGGCACCCTGTTTACCAGCTCACTAAGCACACGCAACAAGTATTTTAGATGAAAGTTTGTGTTTGCCAAACGGTGACTCCCAAAAAGTGGTTCAACCCTTTCAACGACATGTCTGCTTTTAGGATCAGCCATGAATCACCCCTTCCTTAAGACAGGGTGGATGGGTTATTCCTCCATCAGTAAAACATAAAGCATAAAGCACTGCATCAAATTTTTGGAGTGCTGCTGATCAAGCTCAAAGAAGTTAATCTGGTGTTAATCAGCTTCCCAACAGGCCCCCAGTGGAGGCAGAGGCAGCAAAATCGCTGCTTATGTGAATAAGATAGAGAGTAAAATGTGGGGACGCAGACATTTTCTGGGAGAGGTGACAGAAGTCTGACACTTTACTGAATTATCCAGCATGTTTTGAAAGAGAAAGGACCCTGCAACTCGCGCAACGAAGACCTTTGTAAAAACACGATCCGAGGATGATCCAGAAAAAAGGAACTGCTCAACTGCGTCCCTCTCCAGGGCCAAGATTTAAGTGCTCTCAGTTTAATCCTGCACTTGAGTACATCGTTTAGTGAGTGCATTCGACCATGCAGGGGGAACCACCCATTTCACCACTTCGTTTTATAAATAAATCAAAATGGCACCATGTACTTACATACATGAGTTGCGCACGCATATTGATACAAACATACAACTTAAGTCAAGTTGAAGTGCGACTTTGTTTTTTTTTTTTTAGATATTTTTAGCACTGTATCTAAAACAGTGTCTCTGCCGAGCTTTTCGTATCGCAAGTCAGAGGTTTTGTGCACATCACAAAAAGCATCCCTTCTCAAGTGCTTTGAAACAACAAAAATTCTGTTGAATTATAAATATTCATCCGGGTGCAATTTTGCGATTGTTACAGATTCAGGGGATGCTAAGGACTATATAATCAGTAGATAAACTCCAGTTAGACACTTCAACTGCTTAGCATTAATGAAGTGTTGTAATGCATTTCATGCAGATTTTTGGGCAAAAGATAATTTGGGCATTGCTGCAACAGTAGCAGAGGTTACAACACAAAGGAAAATTGAGGCCAGTGCTTACAAATCCTTTAAATACAAAATGGTAACCAACCAATCGGCTGAGATTAGGTAGCAACAACATCAAGATTTCGGCATGTTATGTGAAATCAGATCTTCGAGCATCACATGTATTGACCTTTGTCCTGTCACCGACAAGCAAACACAAATCCTCCTCATATTAAATACAGTATTCAGCTTCTCACTCTCACTGCCAACCACAGAATCGGTGCATGCCATTTAGTTAAAATAAATAAAACAGATAAAATGTACATTACAAGGAGTGCTTTAACAGTGTTGCAATAATGGAGATGCTTAATGAACAATTTCTTTAAAATAATTTTCTTTTTTTGTCACTTCAGACTGGGTGAGCACCAGGCAGTGTTGGAGCGTTTATTTTTCAAGGAAGGAGTAAGTGCTTTAAAAAAATGAAGAAAAAAAAAAAATAGCATACCAGAATGCTCACAGAGCCGCTTGCATCAAAATCCAATGAAGCAAGATCTTGAGAGCATTTTTTTAAAAATATTTAGATAAGATTCCCCCCGTTACTTTCAAAGAGAATTTCCAACTCTGCCTACCAATTCAGGGACAGCACACTACGCTAAATTTGCCGATTCGAGCTATCAATCAGCCTGTCAGTCAGAGGTAATTGAAGGAAAGTGTAAGTTTGGGTCTGAGCTGCAGCTCTCCTGTCCTGTTCGGACACTAAAGCTTTTGCGTTCTGGTCACCGTCCACAACCCCACCACACACACACACATACACACACACAAATGTCTTCTCTTTTAAAAAGTGCTATTTTCAGAAATGTATGGACATATTTAACACTCCCCCCCGCAACCCCCTGCCCAAACTTCTTCCCATCCACTTCAGCTTTTTTCTTAATTTTAACACGCTTTACTTCCACCTACGATGGCTCTGATTCAACACCCCCCCCCAAAAAACAGCCCAAAAGAAAGAAAAACAATTACCAAAAAAACTGCACTTTAAGAAGAAATTAAAAACATCAGTGTTAAAAACATCATATTATAGATAATTTTTTCTCAGTCACCCTGAGTTGAAAAGGAAAATTACTCAAAATGAAGATTGGCTTTAAGTCATTAGTAATATATTAAATCTACCCACCCTTAATGAGAAGCATTCCCCATATATAAATGTACACATCAACCTTACAATGCTGTGGCAGGAAGGTTCAAAAATCAACTATTTACGCAGCGTCTCGCTCTTTTAAAATTTCTAAACATGTTGTATGTGTGATTTAAGTTAGCGCGCACACACACACACAACACACACACACACACACATATGCCTGCCCACCCACCCACCTCCCCAATTTAAAATGCGTTAAAAGCGAAGCGCTCACCAGGAAAAAAATAAAGCGAAGAAACGAGAAAATCCAGCAGACCTCAAGTGCAGAGTGCTGAAACAGCAGTTAGGAGGTAATCAGGTCTACCAGGAGCAGTAGCGGCTCACAACGGCTTCCACAAGCCACGCAGAGTACATGGACATGTAGTGCAAACCAAAAAACTGATGAAATAAATCATTTTTTTTTCTTAAAAATCTCACAGACGTGCATCCCTGAATGATTTTTGTTTGTACGCATTTCGTTAGGTCATGTACGTTGTTTTTTTTTTTCCATAGGTATACGAGACGCATAATGTATATTTAAAAAGTTATGTTTTACAGATGAAGAAAAATGTCTACCTGAACAAAGAAAAGTTTATGTTCTATATGTTCTGAATGAGGATCCCTGGTGAGAATTCTCTTCATGGTAATAAACTAGTACATTTAAAAGCGGCTTACCAACTTTCTATCTCTAACTCATCTATATTTTAGTGTGAAGGGGGTCTGTCTGCAAGGGGCACTTTATAACCATTTTGTTCAAGGGTTAACCCCCTCCCAAAGCAGTCCACAATTTAGGATAGGCTTGCCTCTGTGGCACAGGCCACCAATTAGTTGGGGCGATCATGTTCAGTAAGGGGGGGGCACCGGATTGGTCAATCAGCTTACTTTACAAAAATTTTGTAAGGTGTCACATAACGCATGGCTTAAAATGCATTTGCTTTGCAATTTTTTTTAAAGAAAACACAAAATAAATGCGTCTACAGTGTCAAAGTCAGCACTGTAACAAATGAGTAGGTTAGTATGTGTTTCTCACTCTTATCTCCAGAGTTTGTTTTTTTTGTTTTCCTCCTTAAATCCCTGCGTTTGTGCTCACCCAGGTACTGCAAAGTAAAAATTGGCACAACTGAAGCCCCGTTCGTTCAATTCTGTTTTTGTTTTTTTTTTTTTGCCTTTTTTGTTGTTGTTACTCATCTTTTAGATCGTTCGCCCCCTGCAAGCCTTCCTCCCTGGCCACGGGCTCGGACTCGGCCACCACCTCCTGCCCTTCCATCCTCATCAGCTTCAGCTTTTTCTTTGGAGGGTTTTTCAGCGTCCCAAGCCGCTCCTTGACTTTGTACTCCAGCGTGCTGTGGGGGATGCCGTACATGTTCTGCGCCTTGGACACGCTCATCTTGCCGTTCATCACCACGGAGATGGCCTCCTCCAGGATCTCGCTGTTGTACTGCCTGTAACGGCCCCTCTTCTTGCGTGGCTGCTTGGAGCTGGGGTCCCCCTCCGGGTCAGAGGTTGGGTACTGCTGGCCGGAGGTGGACTGCTCCACGTCCGAGCCCCAGAAGTCCGCCCCCCCATCCAGGACGCCCCCCAGGGCCCGTCGCCGGGTCTGCTTGGGTAGGATGGCCCGCAGCTTCCTGCTCAGGGCGCTGTCCCCGTGCGCCCCCACCGCCAGCGAGCCGTAGCCGTACAGGTCAGAGGCGTGAGAGTCCCAGGACAGGTCCATGCCCCGCACCTGCGGGATCTTCAGGTCCACAGGGGGTGAGTGGCCGTGGTCCCGCTTGGCCTCCTGCGCCTTGGCCGGGGCGGGGCCCTTGGAGAAGACGCCGGAGCCCTCCAGGAAGAGGGGGAGGTCCTTCAGGTCGCCCAGCGCACTGCTGGCCTTCAGCTTCAGCAGCCCGTCCAGGTGCGGCTTCCTCCAGGAACCGTCCCGGGACAGGAGCGGGGCAGAGTGGTTGAGCAGCCCGGTGGGGTCTAGGCCCGAGAGGGACCCCGGCAGCTGGAGCAGGTGCTGCTTCTGACTCAGCAGCTCCTCCTTTATCAGCAGGGAGCGTGCCAATGGGGGCTTCAAAGGAGTGGAGTTCCCGTACCCCTCCCTTCTCCCGTCGTGCAAGCTTCTCGGGGGCAGCCCATCTTCATCTCCATCCCGAAAGATGGGGTCCACTCTCGGAGGGCGCCTGATTGGATGGAAGGAGAGTAGTGTAAACATAGGTGGGGGGTGGAGTTAGGGGAGAGAGGACAAGAGGTTGTGGCCACCCCTTTACTGTAACTCTTGCTTGGGTAACATCACTTTTTATTTTTAATTTTTTTTTGCTTTAACAGAACTTACCTGTATATTTTATCTCTCTTTGATAGATGCTGCCTTTGTATTAAGAAATAAAAAATTAATGGAGAACACTGATCAGGTTAAATGGAAATTGTTTATTTTGGGTTTTTTTTGTTTTGGTTTTTTGGGGGGAGAGGGGGTTGGGGCATTTTTTGTGCACAATATGTTTTTGCTTAATTTTGTTCGATTTTTGCATTTTTTTTTCAAAATGAAAAAAAAAAACAATTCTCAGCGCAAAGAACTTAAGGCAAAGGAAAAGAAACAAAGAAGAAAGAAGGAGAGAAAGAAAGATATTAACCCACTTGTCAGTCTTGGGGGAGTGGGGGGTGTTTTTTTGCTGAAGACCAAAGCCTTGGGTGAAATTTCTGAAAATAGCATCATAATCATAACCCAGTGGTGGAACGAACTACCTGTCCCGCTATGGACAGCTCCTTCACCCCATTCCTTCAGACGGGGCCTGAAGACGCACCTCTTCAGACTCTACCTGGACTGACCCAGCACACAATTGCTGCCCCCCCCATCAGTGCTGTCGTCAATTGCTGTGATTTTTAAATTGTGCTTTTTAAATTCCTTCTTGTTGCCGCCTTTACCCTGATTCTCATTGCGCCGTTTGAAGTTGTTGAAGTTTGCTGTTTTAAGGTGTATCGTATTAGTTGCCCTATAGGCTGTAATTGTACAAATCATAGTACTGTGTCCTCAAACAGACCTTGCTCTCAGCTGAGAACTGTCTCATTGTGGTACTGTACACATCCTGTCCCCGTACTGTCGCTATACTTACTGCATGCACTTTTGTAAGTCGCTTTGGATAAAAGCCAAATAAATAAATGTAAATGTAAATAATCACAAATTACAAAACCAAACCTTGTTCAGTTAATGACAGCTTTTTTGCCAGTAATGCTACCACCAAACAAGACCAGCAATAAAGGAGACAGCCAGGTGATGTAGGATGCTACATTTGTGTAGGGGCCCACATACATTCACACACAAATTCAAAATTGTTGCGTTTATTTCAGGACATAAATTTACCTGTTGTCAGGTAGTACCGGTAGTACTGACTTTGAAACAAAACCTTCAGGTAGTAGGCTGCAGGGCATGAAACCTAACCATGCCACATGACAAGAAACTATTTATACCACTGAAGTGTACACAGACACCTGAATCCTATCAATATCGCCATCCATCGCAATCATTTTCTTGATCTTTAGCGAAGAGTTAACTGAAGAGGCAAAAATCATGGTTGCATGGATGTGTGTGAATTATGGTAGACGATCCACTGGCCTCTAAAGCTGGTGCAAACAGGATTTAGCCACTGTTCTGTTTTATGTTTGCGCAAATGTACATTAACATGTATATTATAAAGCATAACACTAGAACACCAGGGAGATGGCAGTAAGGTCAGTTCTCTGTGGTTAATGGTTTTGACCAGAAACACTTCATTTCAGGGAATATGGGGAAAAAAGTGGAAGATCGGCTATCAGGATCAGGGGTGGAGAACACTGTGCAAGAAGGAATGATAACCAGGGGGAAGGACAGTGCACCATTATTATTATTTTCTTTTTTTAATTGCTTCTTCCCCCTTCAATTGTGTTTTGGCATCAGCAACTGAATATTAGGCATGAATCAGTATGACAACCTCTACAGTCATACAGCAGAGCTGAGGCGAAACAAATGTAATCCTATGATACACTCCACGCAGCCGATGGTTGTTTTTTACACTGCAAGTCACAGAGCACCCTACAGTGAAGTGGGCACCCATTGGAGGGTAAGCCCTATACCAACTGAATCCCAGAGAGCAGTGAGATGAGGAAACCTTGGGCGGCCAACCCACCTCTCCCCTCAGCAGAGTGAAGCTAATCCTGATCATTCCCCACAAATGACATGGCCAGTTTCAAACCCCGGCCATGGGGCACAGCCTGCCCACAAAGTGTATGCTTTGTTAACTGAGCCATCGAGGACCCCACAGTTTAAATTCCCCACATGCACAGCCAAGCTACGGATTACTGCAAGGGAGTCCAGTCCGCCACCCAGCTGGATACAGGCACCAACTACGTTTGACAGACTCTGACACCAAAATGCTGCATACCACTACAATGGTCCCACACTCTGAAAACACAGGCGTGGCACATGGACATCAGGTGTCATTTATGCAGCTACAGTGGGGCGCGCAATCACCTCCCAGAAACGAAGCTCTAACAAATGGCGAGCACGTTAAACCAGGCTGGCCAAAGCCATGTGGTGATGTGTTCATTTTGTCTCTTTCATTTGTCCCCTCCAACCCCCACTCCCAGTCATGTCGAATGGGGGTCAACACACATTTACCCCCAACCCCTTTAAAAGCCAAAGGGAAGCACCAATTCGACTCAATTCGGCTTTCCCCCAAAACCCAGCGACTGTGCAGCTGTGTGAGCAGGGAAAGAAGGGCACGTGTTAAATGAAGAATTAAACCCCCCTTAAAATAAAACATGCACACTCCAGGCATTTTCCATAGCCATCATACATTCTGGTGAGCGCTTCTAAAGCCGTATCTAGGCCAGTGCTCCTCCGAGCCCCACCGCAGCTCCGCTTTACCGGGTCTCCCGCACTAAATTCTTGGGCGTTCTCTCGCGCCTCTGTTTTTTATTATTAAAAAGGGGGCCGAGATGATTTTTAGATGCGTTACGTAACACCTTAATGAGTGGAAGCCTGGAAAGTCGAATGCCCACTGAGGAATTCACAGTACCGAGGCTTTTGAGAGAGAAAAAGCTCAGCTTGGTCAAGGCACTGTTTTATGAGCGAACTAATTGGTTTAAAACATAAAATGCAACATTGCCCTCAACTTAAAACTACAGCCGAATGCAGTCTGATTTCAATTCCATTCCAGCTCCTTCAACGCCCAGGTGTGCATTAAGAGGTATTTGGTCAAGGCACAAAAAACAATAAATTCTTTTCAATTCTTTCTTTATCCAGGTATAAGAATATTGAGTATCCATCGGAATACAATGTTGCATTATAACCGTTCTTTACAGAGGTATAGTCATTTAAGGTACAATAGCACATCATTCTGATGCGGTTTCAGTTTAGAACATTAAGCCATCAAAGCACCTTAAGGCGGACTGATTTTAGAATTAGTAACAGCCCACAAGAAAGATAAATGAAAGATAATATCAAACCAGTTTTTAAGCACCCATTTTGAGAACTGAGGAAGCCATTTTGGACAAAGCCCAGAGTTAAATGTTGCATTTTGTTTAGACACACCCTTTCTCACCTCCTGTTTAAAAATATGTTTAAAATTTTACAAAAAATTTTGGAAAACAAACTAAAAGATTTAATTAATTGGGAAAACTAACATTATTTGGTGGTCAGTACTATCATTTAACGGCTAGTAGAAGCTGACCCAAAAACAAACTCAGTAGTCCAAGAAATGGCATCTTTAACAACTCCTGACAAAAAGAATGAACTATTTATGACCATGAGCACATGCAATTATGGACAAAAAACCTTCACAGTAATATCATGTGTTAGCATTATAAGAAAATAAGCAAGACCTCTTAAAAGTTCTGATTTCTAAAATGGTAATACATCAATGTCATACGCACTATGCAAAACATGAATACAACAGCGATCTCAGTGCTGTCTGCACAGGAGATGTTAACAAAAGTCGTGGTATTTACCTAACCATTAATGGCTGTCCAACTGCTAATGCTTAGCAGTGTAACACACAGGACAAAATTTAAAAGGAAAAAAGTATACGTGTTCAATGCCAAAACCAGAATTCTCTTTTATCACTAGCTAGCATTCATATTTAGACACTGTGCTGTGTGAACTCAATCACCAGTCCCCGTCAGAGTCTCCCCCCTCTTTCCCAGTAAACTGTATTTAGCTAGTCACCATCAAACAACCTTTTGTCCTATAAGGCTGATCACACCATTTGTTCCTAACAATTGGTTTTATGGGAGCAAGGGCAGTATTACCTGTATGGGGAATCATGCAGTTACAGCATTGTCTATACTGGGGCACCTGTTCCTTGGGGGGAGTTATATGCACAGGTTTTCCTTCAAACTGTTGTTTTTCTGAGAATTTCACACAACACCAATACAGGATTTATACCAGTTGGTGGGAATGTGCTGTTAGCCCTTTGTAAAATGTGCTGTATTTCTCACAAACACACCACTCACACAAGTCCCTCAACTTATCTCTGGTCAGTCCGTCCCTTTAACACAATACACCAATTAGTATTCAGCTATACTGATTACAAATGTCTAGCTGCTCTGTTAACAGCTTTAGGGACCAAGAACATCAAACTGAGAATCCAATTAAGCTTAAATTAGATACCTGCGCCAACTTTAAGGGCAGAGCATTAAAGAAACTAGGCTGAATTGGGTTTTTTGTTGGCACAATCATACCTCAGAGAAGGTACTTCTCTCTAAGAGGACATCTCTCTTATCACTGAGTGGATAGTTTGGCAGAAAGCCAAATTAGGTAGACAGGTAGGTAGACATGCTCAAAGTAAAACTGAACTCTGAGCAAACACAGCTAACAGGGAGTTTGGGCAGCAGTGTAGCATAATGATAAGGAGCAGGGCATGTAACCGAAAGTTTTCTGGTTTGATTCCCCCTGGGACACTGCTGCTGTACCCTTCGGCAAGGTACTTCACCCAGAATTTCCTCAGTAAATATCCAGCTGTATAAATGGACAGCAAGTACAAACTGCAACCTATTGTAAGTCTCGCTGGATAAGAGCATCTGCTAAATGACAAAAATGTAATGCTATGCTATTCATTTCTTATTGCTGCAGTGAGTCGTGACTTTGTCCAGTCTGACAGGGAGCTCAGATCTATCAAAAGGGAAATGAAAAAGCAGACAGGTTTTCATGTTCTGTTTGCCCCGTTTTCTGCCAGTGAATCCGCTGCTCCACAGCGTGGTCTATGCCGTGTCACTGATACAGCAAACCTTCCCTATATTAAGCCTAAATGGTGTTAATTAGGGATGTAATGATATATCGAATTTTGCAATATCGCGATAAAAAAACGTCTCGATCCCGTCGTGGGACTGTGACGAAATCTACCAGGATATTACTTGGTTATTTCGCTAGTATAGCTGCGTTCTACTATCTCTCCTTCTCAAAAATTGTATTGTTTTTGTTTTGCAATTGTACCAGTGGGCGGTTTGTTCCTTAGGGCGGTCGGGTGATGCACCATCAAAGGGGGAAAGGGAGGGAATTTTTCTATCACATTCTACCACAGTGTTACGGGAGCTGTGACTGTTCTAGACACTTCGTCCTGCCTCTGAATATCATAGTCCAATCAGCGTCAAGTTGTGTTCTGTAGGGTACCGCCCCTTTCAGGCGATTTCAGTCTGGTTGAAATTTGCCCAGATCGCTCTGATAGACTCTCATGTTAAGGGAATTTTTTTCAAACTGCAGGCACTGCAATGCAATCTGTATGAGTTCCAGGTGGGCTTGCACTAACGTGCTTTTGTCATACATAACCTGGTGTAGGGATTGCTGGAGGAGTACAGGAGGAGTAAAGTAAGAAGCATGTAATCCTCCAATACACTGGGCCTGCAGCTAGCAGCCATTTTTGTGCCCCACAATGCACTAAAAGGACAGACCATGGGATTTTGGCATTCCAACTTATGAGCAACTTTGAGGCACCTTGTGAGTTGCCAGGAGGTTCTAAGGCTCTAATGGCTGAGGAAAATGTACCCTTCCCCGGTAGGATGAAGCCAAATGAGTCCCTCTGTTGCTCAATCTCAGACAGTTAGCTACTGATGTATCCCAGGTTCAGGCTAGCAATGTCAAGGCAATAAGGCTCAGCCTCCCCAGAGAGTGAGTACCTAACTGACTGACCCAATCAAGAGCCCTCATCTTGTTATAGAACCGAATTTAAGTTTCACGTTTAGTTTAAGTTTAAGCTAGGTTTAAGTTTAGTGTAAGTTTAATTCCTACAGCAAAAATGCCTTTTCCCAACTATAATGATCCCAGCTACCCCTGACTCAGTAGTACACAACAAATCTTGCCAATAACCTTGACCAGGAGACCTTCAAATACCACATGTGTGTTTATTCTGAACATTAAGACACGAAGAAGTTGTACTGGCCTGAATTCATAACTCAGATTTAAATACGGAAGTGCCAGGGGAGTTTTACTAAATTCCACCCTTTGTTCAGAATTGGCTCAACACAGAAACACCACAGCACAAACGTTGATACAGAACAGAACACAGACATTGGGGGGGGGGGGGGGTGAGGCAGGATTGGCTGACAGCTGATGCTCTCTGGCAAGGTGTGGCAACCAAACAACAGCAGGAGGAGGTTGGGGTAAGCTGGAATGATAAACCAACTGGTCAAAGTGAGAAGGGCTCTTACCCTTTGACTCTGGGCAGCTGGGAGTAGCACTGAGAGTTCTTGAGAGGGAGGCTGCCCGTGGGGCTCTTCTTGGTTGAAAGATCAAGGACTCCATCTGTACAAGAGGACACATCCAGAAAATATCATTATAATAATAAACTACTTTACAAAAAACAGATATACATTGATATACATCTTTGCGTATATTTTATGCAAGCGGTGTAGCACAACGGTAAGGACCAGGCCTTGAGATCCAAAGGTTGTGCATTGGTACTTCATCTGAATTGCTTCAGTAAATATTCAGCTGTGTAAATGGAGGGCATGCAAGCTGTGTTCAATCACTCTGGATGATGGCGTCTGCTACGCAAATAAATAACAGAAGGAATAACAAAACGTGTGCATTTAAATTTTAAGACTTTGAGCTGAACAGGCTCCTTGTTTTATTTTGCCCTGTGCTGCGGCTACCTTTTGTCCGTAGTGTTCCTCGTCCTCCCCTTAGCAGTGGGTATGCCCGCCAGTAAAACCGAATGCCGTCATATCCACCACCACACAATATACAGCATAATCTTTTGAAAATGAATTACTGCCGTCATCTACACCAATGTCATTCCACAGTTAAACAACCCCCAACAAAAAGAATTGTTAGACCTTATATTCATCATTTTGTCCACCTTAATTAATTTCTTTTTCTCCTTACTTTATGTCCCTTGAAAAGCGTTAGTTCGCTACTGGGTCAGGGGCTCTGTACTAGGCCGCAAGAGGCTCACAAGTGGGTCTGGACATGGATGTAACAAAGCACTGAAAGAGAAGACCTTGGCTAGAAATAACAGTGAATGTTAAATGAAAAAAAATACATATTGCATATATGACCATAGAAATTACACATCTGCAGCTATTTGGTGCTCTGAATGTACATTAATCCATAGATACACCTTTGGCGATATATAATACACACTGAAATTGATAAGGCAGACAGCATTTTTACACTGATTGTCCTTTTTCAAATAACCACACTCGTACAAACGGAGAAGCAGGCCAGAGTATCTTGGGTCAACAACATAAATGGGCGAACACAATGCTAGATTCTCAAATTTCAGCCATCGCTGGCGTGTTTGTAAAAAGCGTAGCTGTCAGGTTCAAAATAAAGGCCTTGCAAGGGGCCTTGGGATGAGCAGAGTCGAATGTAGCATTTGCGGTCGTGTTCTCTCCTTCTTTACCAATATCTTTTCACGCATCCGTCGGCTCACCCTGAACAGGTCGCATGCATCGACGCTTGTCTGGACCGACAACCATTCTTCCTGACACAACTCCAATACGAGGCGCAATTCTTTGCCAGTTCCACAAGCGAACCAAGATTCGAGATGGGACAAAAAAAACGAAAAAAAACCTTGGCAGAAATATGAAATAAAAAGGCATTTTTATTTGTTTAAGGATGTGGACAGCAGTGGCATAGCTCATTAATCTACATGCAGGTGCATGTGAGAAAAAGGTCACCAAAGCTGTTGTGTAAATAAAGGACCTGTGTGATTCTGCATCTTGCAAACATCAACTTTTTAGAACAGTTCAATCAACAGGCCTTCCACATTGGTCAAATACATTTCTGGTAGCTCTATTAATTTTTTCCACTCATATTTGCGACAGGAATGAAGTGCTGCAGGACCTTTTTTGCTCATCTGACATTTCAAGAAGAGACTCTATTTATGATTAAGTGCATAATCAGAAATGAAGCATTAAACTTTTTCCCCACATTTACGTTTAGTCATTGCTGGTTTGATTCCCCAGTTGGGCACTGCTGCTGTACCCTTGGGCAAGGTACGTAACCCACAACTGCCTCAGTATATAACCAGCTATATTAAATGGATAATATTGAAATCTGCTGTATGTGTGTAAGTTGCTCTGGACAAGAGCATCTGCTAAATGACAATAATGTAATGTAATGTAAGACCAAAGAGGCATCTCAGCATGTGTCAATCTGTCACACATTAAATTAAAACTTGCCAGTCATAATCAGTATAGTTGAATACTAATTGGCGTCATCCATTAAAGGGACAGAGTGACCATAAATGAGTTGAGGGACTGTGTGGATGGTGTGTTTGTGAGAAATATAGCACATTTTTACAAAGGGCTAACAGCACATTCCCACCAACTGGGTACCTTGGTCACTGGGTTCAACATCTGCCTTCTTAACGGTGAGGTCCAGCGGAGAGTCCTGGTCCGCCATGAGAAGCTTGCTGAGGACGGGGTTCTGTGCGGAGACAGCAGGGGTAGGGGCGAGGGCGGGGGCAGGGGGGGCGAGTGAGGGCGCTTTCGGCAGGCTTTGGTCCTTGGTGCCGTTGGGCTGGGGGGAGTCCTGAGAACAGCTGGTTTTTGAGGTATATTCAGCAGCGAACTGCCGGATCATCCGCTGCATTATCTCACGAGCCACTAGAGGAATGTGCGGGTCTGAGAAGCCAGGGATGTCTGCTGAGAGGGAGAGAGCAAAAGCAGAAAACAAAAAACAACATGAATTCACAAGATCAACTACACTGCAGCTGTGCAGATGCATGGACACACAGGCACATGGGTATTTTTCACACACAGGCACATGCATACACATACACAAACACACACACACACACACAAGCATGCAGGTATATTACACACATGTATGCACACTCGCGCACGCACACACACACACACCCACACACACACAAAGAGAGACACAAGCCTACAGGTATATATTACACATATATACACACAGACACACAAATGCAAGCACACAGGTATATATCATGCACACATGCACGCACACACCCGCACACACACGCACATACAAACAGGTACATATTAGATTCATGCACACACAAACACGCAAACAGACACACAGACACAAACAAGGACACACAAACACGTCATTAACCATATCCACGTTAAATATTTCAGAACATTCTGTAACAAAGGCGGCAGTCCTAAAAGCAACTTTTGGCCTTCGCAATGCCAGTGATGGATCTGGCAGACGAGCAATTTTAGAAAAACATTTCCTTTCGCTGCCGAATTCTTCTCAACATTTCGAGCACGAGCTTCCTGCGCTGTTAAAGTAAACAATATGCAATTAAACCTACGGCCCCCGAGACACGGAGAGGGACACAAAAACATTTACATTAAGGTACATCGCCAGGAAGGAAACCACAGCACCCAGAGGCAAAACCATCTGTCTGCTCAAAGGCTGAATATTTCTGTGGAGATTTTGCGAAATCACAGCTACATCCTACACGCCTTAGGACATGCACTGGTGTACAGAGCTGTTCAGTACATTATGCGCCCCTTTTAAGTTTTGTTTCCCACGTTTATTCATAGCACTTACCTTTTCTGTAAAAGACAGCATTGAGGAACTCTTCCGCTTGCTTCTCCAGCCGGTTAATCTTGGACTGTTCCTGTTTGCAGTCGTCCCCAGCTAACAACACTTGGCTGTTTAAGCCAACCAAATGTTCCTAAAGGGGGGCAAAAAGGGTCATTGATTAAGCCTAGGGTAAACATAACAACTCTGCAATACCGTTTCACAGGAAAATATAACCAAACAAAAAAGGTGAAACTATTCCCGATATTGTCTCCGGTTAGCACACCGTGACCAACTGCTATTGTTGTGTAGGGGTTAGAGTTAGGAGCTGGTTTTCAAGACTCTTCTAGAAAAGTTCTTGGACCAAACATTCCAGAAGCTAATTAATCCCGGAAAGCGCACATACTCTAACAGCTGCATTTGGCATGTTTTTTCACTAACATAACGTATTTTGTCAAAATATGACAAAAAAATCACTATGTTGGTATAGTGATTATAGGTATATGAAGGGAGACATGAGTTCATGTTCACCGGCCTTTTGGCTTAAATGTCTGCACTGTCTACTGACACTTTTAATACAAATCAACCTCAAAACCCTCTCATGTGACCTTTTTTATATAACCCTTAATCTTAAGGATGAACAAAATCTTTAAAATTAGCTAATCACACAAACACATTTTGAATGGAAAAAGAAAAAGGCTTTCTTTTTAGGGCATGTCATCATGGTTAATTGTATGTGCTCTGGTTCTGTTGGGGGGGGGTTGCATCGCAGGAGATCAATGAATCAATTGTTCCAATCCTCTCTGGGGCACACTGACATTTCATGCAATACCCTTCAACGAATAAAATTTCAATGCTTTTAAAAAAAATACATTTTTTGGGTACTAGATGTCTGACCTTGGGGGCTGAAAGGTCGCTGGAAAAACCACACTCTGTTTACCAAGCTGCCCATTCTGAGAGGCAGTGTTTGCCCTCTGAGGCAAAAAGTCTACAGTGACATCAGTCAGAGAGAACAAAAAGTTTCACTAGGCGTGCGTGTAGAAAATAATCAATTACAGGGCTGAGATACATCAAACGCAATACAATATAAGCACAGCCTAAACAAAACAAAAATAAACAGGGATGACCTTAACTGGGGCATGAGGAAGCCGAATCTCTTCTGTTGTCATTTAGAATGTATCCTGGACGAAAATATTAATAATTTGGTGGAACACACAGTATATGAGTATACGAATAGGGCACAAGTTAATATAATAACGGATTAATTCTAATACTGTCATGGCGTTGTACTACGCACAACTTCTTAGGTGACCTCGGATTTCTTCCTCAGAATCAATTTGGGTGCTCTGCCGAAGCGGGAGGCCAGGGAAACCAGTGACCTCATTAATTAGCTGCCTAGTCTGTGGCGTGGTCCTATTAACATGATACATGTACATCATGAAATATGCATTGTGCTGAGAGACAATATTGTGTTGATTTAACACATCTTGGGTTTGAGGGGACTGGAGTTCATTGAAAGTGCGATCTGGGAGATGAAGCTGGTGAGATCTGGCGCTGCATTAAAAAAAAAAAACAACTGAGCAATAATTTTTCTGGGAATATCTCAATTTTGAACCCAAGCTTTTGTCAGCAGCGGGACAAGAGATGATACAAACTCTCATCTTATGTGCAGAGTAACCTACTTAATATCACCATTTCTCTACAGCCAATCCTGGGGACATTAAGAAGGTTAGGACTGGACTGGAAGGTTAGGTTAGAACTGCTTTGAGGAAATGCTGAAAGTCAGTTTGAAATGAAACACAACTCTGTATTTAGCAAACTTTTTCACATGAGGAGCTAACAGGAGAGGGCTTTCCCTTTTTGCAAACCCCGCAGCTATCCTGTTACAACCTTACAGTAAAGGAGAAGTAGATAGCTCTCTATCTATCTATCTATCTACTTTTTTTATTTATTTATTTTCTGGCAGAAAACTACATCTGCATCCTTAGCTTACAGAAGAATCACCCTGAAAGCCACCTACTAAAACCTTTTCTTCCATGATGCCTTGGCCTAAAGTTTGATATCTACATATATTTTGAACTTTCTGAAAGCGATCTTTTATTGCAGAAAAACTGGACAAATGCCAATGATGCTTTTAATGTTTGTAATCCTTGAATAAAAGGAAAGAACTGAAAAGAACTGAAAAGTATTGCTTTGATGTTAATTAATAAATCTTTGATATTATTGAGTTTGAGAAGTATGTCTGCTGGGAGAGCACCTGCACTTTCTAACAGATAAAAAAAAATCTCTGTCACTTTGAGTAGGAACTGTTTATACCTTTAGGGGAAAAATACAAAATATTTCAGCCAGCAGGAAACTGTGATAAAACAGTAAGTTAGGATACAGGTGGGCAGTTAATCGATCTCATTTTACAGGCATGGGCAAGAGGTGTTTCATTGGCTGAATCCAGAATGTTAAAATGCAGCACAGCTTCATTTAAAACTGAAACAGGCAAGAGTGTGACACCAAAAGCATTTATATTTTTATGTTTATCCATACTTTATCCATACTATGATAACAGCTTTTTACATTAATCCTTGCTTTGCAATCTTAAACATTTAATTATATTTTGCTATTAATCATAATCCTGTTGCACGTTCAGCACTTAGTGTAAAATTGTTATCCAAAAGATGAATTGCACTTGTTACGATCTCTTTGTTCAGATCAGCCAACAAGATTACTTGCATATTCATGCTGATGTGCAGAACTATGCAACAGACGCATTCGCTCTGACTAAGCCTTATTGATTATCAGCTGCAGACACAATTATTTCCGATGGGCAATGTTTAAAATGTCAAAAATCTCACTAGTAAATGTATGCATTTTAGGAATTTTGACCTGTGTTGTAAAACAGAACATTTGCAGCAAGAACAGCAACACATAATGCCAATATCTGAACTGCAGCCAGGTCAAAGCAATGCCAGAACCTAAAGCCACTGCTGGCTTGCTAGCGTGTTGTGGGGGAAAACGTTTCACTAAAGAAGCATTGTGTCTCCGCGATTCGTAAAAGCCTATTGCTAAGTAATGTCACGACAATTAAAACTTGTGCATCGTTTGTCTCTTTTCACACAGGAATGCTTTGTAGATATTTGCTGTGCAGCAGCAGCATTTGTATAGGCATTTGTATATTCTGAAGGTGAAATGCAATGCAAGGGCTCGACTGTTTTCAAGGGCCTTTGAGGAGCGCGTGTGCACGGTACGATCCTTATCAAAACGCTGCGTATGATGTGTTACCATTGTGCTCCCAGGAATTAGCTAAATAAGGGTTGTGAAGCCCCAGCTGGAATCAACACCTTGCACACTGTGTCAGTAGATATAAGCAGGTAAAAAAAAAAAAAAAGAACAAAAAGACAAAAAAAAGCTAACACCTATGGAGAGAAGACAAAAAAGGAAAGATTAAATTACCTTCACTCTCTCTCGCCTTAAGCAGCAGAAGAGACAATTTTCATCAAACGACCAATCAGACACACTTTCCGGCTCGCGGTCTGTGAACCCAGAAGCAAAAGAGCATTTCAGAGGGATTGGAGAAAAAAAAAAACACTCACCTTTCAAACACTTGAGCTGACAGCCAAGAATGCAGGTTTCAAAACGTGTGCATTTGACAATACAGTTTTAAATGCAAATGCGTGGAGAAAATGGTTTCAAACAGGAGGCGTTGGGAGGGGGGGGTGGGGGAGGGGGAAAAAACAAAAATGTCGGGGGGGGGGGAGTGGGCCATCACTTTAAATCATCACCTTGCAATAACTCGGATGACCAATCGCTCAAAATCTGTGTCAGCG
This sequence comes from Megalops cyprinoides, assembly GCF_013368585.1. Lineage (NCBI taxonomy): Eukaryota > Metazoa > Chordata > Actinopteri > Elopiformes > Megalopidae > Megalops > Megalops cyprinoides. The sequence continues at coordinate 50,002,904 of NC_050583.1, forward strand.
AATTGATTGCTGGGGTTTGCTGTTTGGAGAACAAACACGCGGCACGCCTATAATGTAAAACGACCCTGAGAGGAGGAATGACAAATCTGCTCCCCAGAATCTTATTACCGCTCAGCAGCTCCTCCAACTCATGCAGATTCTTGAGTGCTCTGTTATGGTTTTTTTTTTTTTTATTTTCTAGACAGCTGAGTTTTGTGGCACTGAAACCACTACAGAACCAAGACACTGAACAAATGGCGTTTCTGCACTTGCAGGAAAGCGCTAGTGCGATAATGTCTGCATTTCTGACAGATGAAACGGACATACTGTAATGTATACCACGTTAATTACCTCAGCTCCTGCCAGCCCATAAAAAACTATTTAAAAAAAATATATATCATGAATAAGGGGCTGAAAAGGACCGATACTAAAAGAAAACTGATGCCTTTACAAAAACATGAATAAAAGGTCGTGCCACCTATTAAAATGAGAAGTTCTTTCCCATTATCACTGTAAAAACCACATAATCAATCTGGCATAAAACAGACAGAGAAAAACAGAGGAGCCTAATACAGACAGCTATAATAACTTCATGTCTGGACGGTTGCCATGGTAGTCAATTTTCTTTTCCTCCTTTAGAAGCTTCATTTCAACACGCATTGTTATTGAACAAGAATTCTCAAAAAAAAAGAAAAAAAGAAAAACCATCTTTATATTTTCCTGTTAATTGTGGCGTGAAAGAATACAGGCTTTGGTTTCAATGGGATATCAATAATCCTATCTATGAATTCACCTTTGTGGGGGGAAGGGGAGTATTATGTGACTTTACTCGACTCAACCACCACATCTCTTCTTATACATTGGCCTTGTTAAATATACAAATACATATTCAATGTTAGCGTATTTGTAATACAGGCTGACAAATAGCTTTTACCCTGAAAATGATGTCATGAAACAGAATGTTTCACAAATAAAAGGTACCACAGGAAAAAAATCATTGGTTTTATTGGTATTAATATCAATTTCGCTTTTTACCAGGGATACCTTTACAGTTTTTTTGTCTCTGCTGTCATGGCACACTGCCGAATTGACTTTGAACAGTGCAAAAGCTCTGCCCCTGGGCGTCAAAAGCCATTTTTTTGCTCCCTCCTGTCGAGCAATGAGGGAATTACCAATGATTAGGCTTTTCGAGAGCAGCGTTGCTTTCAAATACCTATGGACAGAATCAGGCCTTGCATGGCGCTGGCAATAAACCAACAAATTCCAACAACCCAAAGCTCTCGACCTCCGTCACTGCACAAGCAGCTTGGCCACACAGAATGAAGACAATTCATTTTGAAAAGTAAAAGAAAGAATGTATCAGTGGGGGGTGGGTCGGAGGTCACAAGACTTCACCATCCATTTGGACAACCAGGCCAGAGCTTTGAGCTGCTGGTAGTGTGCACTTATGATGCTGCTGCATCAGAGGAGGGAAAAAATGACAGATTCAAGGAAGTGTCTCTCTTCTTTTTCCAAAGAGCAAATGGCACATTTTCAGTTTATTGCACACAAAGTGCAGAGCCACCACTCATGGTGACCAGGGTGCCAGGATGGCAATGGCCTGTGTGGATCCAAGCGCTGCAGTTTAAATTTGCAAATTTGGGGTGAACCAGTAGCATAGCAGTAAGGAGCAGGACTCGAAACTGAAACAGTACTGATTCCCCACTGGGGCACTGCTGCTATACCCTCGGGCAAGGTATTTCACCCAGAGTTGCCTCAGTAGCTGTCTGTATCAATGGACAAAACTGTAACCCATGTAAGTCACACTGCATAAGAGCGTCTACTAAATGACAATAATGTAATGTAATATAATGCAATTTATTTCTATGAGAACATGCAGCGTGGTGATGCTGCAGTTTCCTGTCAGTGTAGGTGTAGCTATAGGGACAAACTCACAGAGGATAAGAGACTCTGCTTGCTCTGTGTACAGATCATAACTGGCTCAAGCCAAATAAGCCAATGAGATTAGATCCTTAACAGAAAAGAAACATACTACCACTTTCACAGTACATCCTTTATTCTCTTGATTCAATGCTTTTACTCAGACTTTTCCATGTGAGACAAACTGCAGTATTTAACCAGTCAAATTTGCCTGATTTTCATAACCTAAAGATCAGGATGAATCCATCCATAACTTTTTTGCATCAGCTTTATGCAAAAACAGAGGTGTAACAAAAATAAAAACATAAAAAAGGTAAAATTATCCTTGCAGGTTCAGAGATAATGGTGAGACAGAGGACCTGTAACACTGGACCCCCAGCTCTGCTTTGCATTCATGTAACTCCGCACGGCACGGGAGAGAAGAGACAGCAGGCAGCACTTTAACAAAGGTGACTTAGCTTACTGGTGCATCGTGCCACAGGGTCAGAACACGAGGTCCAATCAGAACACCAAAGACAGGAACAAGCACAACAGCTTCTACTCATTCAAATGTAGGTATAACAGAAAGACATTTTCTTTACGTTGTATTATCTGCACTGCGGCGATAGTTGCTTTTGACTCTGCACTACTATGCACAAGAAACTCTATGCAAAATCACCTTTGTACAAAGAAACGTCTGCTCCCATTTTTCCTCTCGTTTAAACCATGGCTCTTTTCAGCTGCCTATATGCTTATGCATTTATTCTAGTATGTAAGATAACAAAAAAAACAACAACATTGGAGCTGTCCTTACCTTGAAATAGGGTAAGATCCTTTACAAGCCCTGGCCCAAACAGCCCTTCCAAAATGCTTTCAAACCCTGCAAACAGAGAATAAAATGACCGAGTGAATTCTCCTGACAGATGAGGAAAGAGAGGGTTTTTACACCTCCGAGACATGTGATGCTCTGTGTCAGTCCTCCAAGCTTTTATTTTACAAACTGACTCAAGGCATGGCACCAAACAAGTCTGAGTTTTTGCACCTGACCGCCAAAATGCAGTCTCCGTGAACGAGCGTGCACAGTTGTTTTTTCATTGCATTCTCACAGAGACACGGTCACCATTCAAGACCAACAAACTTGGAATGGGAAATACATAACTAATAAATCAGTGGGAAAGGCTAGGATTAATTGGTCACTCCAATAGGCCACTTCGTGAGTTGACTAAAACAAGAAAAGTGTAGGTTGTCAAAGCTAAATTCAAACATCTAGCATGAGAAGAAAGGTAACAGTTGCAGTGTACAAGCAACACAATTCTTCACTGCAATTACAACAACTGCACTTTCAAAACAGGGCAGATGTATATTAACGTTTAAAATACGGCATATCATCTTTGCAATTGAAAAATCCAACAAAATGATGACAATACCACATGGTTCACCTGAATGTCATACAAAATCCATTTTTAGTGGTCAGATTCCACATCACTTCCTGTCAAACTGTAGTCACCACAGTGTTTAGCTGGTCAAAGCAAAAACGTCACCCACGCTAATCGCTCAACCAATGTCAAAACCAATGAATATGACAAACTAGCTAGTGTAAAGGTCTCTCAGGTCTGTTCTAGAAGTGATTATCAATGGTTTACTTCACAGTGATCATTAATGTGCACAGCTAAATGTAAAGGAGGATTAATCTGAAGTTTTCCTGACAAAAGTTACATCATCTCATAATGAACCCCAGGGAAGTGGTGAGTGTGATGAACCAAGCAAGCCAGTGGCCCAAAAAAGACCAAATTGTAAAATGATTTATCACCGTCCCACCCCCTAGGTGATCTGACAAGAGACCTTAAGATTGATTTAAGATAGCCCTAATAAACAATGATATCATATGTATGTGTGTGTACTTATTTATATTATATATTACATATGTGTGTGTGTGTGTATTATATTTATACTGCATATGGATAGATAGATAATAGATAAACAGATAGATAGACAAAGACAGAGAGAGCCAAACAAATGTATTATACTTAAGGAATGAAATTTTTAGGACCATCACTTGTCACCATTTCTCCTTTATTCATATTAGCATTGGAGGACACAGAAATTAAATCACCCGACTTTATCCTTTATCAAACTCCACCGCTACACACCGCCCCCCCATATCCCCATTTACAGACAAACCAGCTTTTCATTTCTTCTCTCCCCCTCTAAAGCAAATCCCCTCTTTGCCTAATATTACAGCATGCGTTAATGTCACTCACTTTTTATTAACTGTAAATACTGGATTCAGCTGTTGCCTGGCAACCACACCGGGTAACGTGAATACATATTGCAGCCACTCACCAAAAAAAAAAAAAAAAAAAAAAACAGAACGGTTAAGTGAACATGGTTGAAACCATGGGTAGGTTGAGACGGGCACTACCTAATGAAGCCAAGATCATTCCTGGCCAAAGTTAAATTCATAACCAGACCAATGGCAACTGCTATTGTGGGGATTAATGTGGATCTGAGAGAAGTTAAGCTTTAACCCATTTTAAACCAAGTTAAGCATTTTTATTGCAGGAAATGACTCTGCTCATGGGATGACACAAATAGTTCGGAGACAGTGACGACAGAAACGACCTGCATTCTGTCAGGTTTACATATATTACAAGCAATTTGATTAACAGCAACACACCACAGGGTGCAACCAACATACAGTATACTGTACATTTTACATCACATTTATTTGTTTTTTTTTTTCTCCAAAGAGTCTTCTGTTTTCGTTCAGAGTTTTAATGCGTTTGTAAAGAGGAAGGGATGCTGAGAAACCAAGAAGGGATCTCACACTGCCCGTGGGAATGCCCTCATCTTCTCATCAAACACGCCCCTGGTGATCCAGAGGCCAATGGATCCAAGTCAATTCTCATTGGACGGATGAACATTCTGTGCAGATTCTGAATAGATCCTAATTGGACAGAATGTTCTAAGCTGATACTGAGTAGTTCTCCTTTGAAAACAGTCACATTCTAGTCAGACTGAAGGATCTGTAGCACAGGAGGACCTGAAGATTTTTTTTCCTTCAACGATATGTATTTCAGAGTAAAGCAGAACTTGTACCAACAGCAGAAGATGTGCCTTTAAAATGTAAGCGTAATTCAATTTTATGTGTTATCTCCTGACCTGTATCTCAGTGGCAACGTATGGGGAGCCGAGGCAATAATGATAAGTTGGACAAGTTGTAATTGTCAGATAACCCCTTAAGAGGTCAGCTGCTGCTTTCTCCATGGATGCTCCAATAATGATGCTTCACAGTATCTTAATGTTGATTCAAAGACTGCGTTTGTTCATTTTCTCACTACAGACACATCGCCGTGATAGCTAATTATGTGTTGTAATGATCACAATGAACAACAAAAAAGAGAACAAATGCAACAGATTATTTGGAGAACTGCAGCAAAAAAGGAATCCATTACCTTCCGCCTGTGTATTTTTCTTCATCGTTTACCTCTCCCGACATCTCAGGGAGTCTCGACTTTGAAATGAAGATTCTGGCTGTGACTCACTGCCAGAATGTGCTTCCTTTTCCATAAAAATCAGAAACAGCTTCACTGCAACTGATTCTTACACATGCACGCACACACAGAGCGACTTAGACCCCACTGGATTTCACCGTACATTTTGTCTGACATGCACACAAACCAGGGAGAGTATGCACCAAGGAAACACAATTCAATGGGTTGAATACAATGAATACAATGAATTTCACACATTGAATGCTCATATGTGCACTCAACGGCTGCATGTAAAACACTGGTCGACATTTCATAAACTAATAAACAAAAAAGAGCAGAAGACTAACATGAAATGCGATGAAAAACTGTTTTATTGCAGAAGAATGTGCTCTTCTGTTGTCAGCGCAGAAGGACAGAATGAAGCAAGTGAGCAAGCTCGACCAAAAATAAGCCGCGCAGTGGTAATTAACCAAACTGGCAATTACCTTCCAGGTCACCGGCTCTCTGTGAAATTTAAAAAGCCGTACGACTTGAGGGGTTTAACAGCTGCTGTGGTGTTTGGCATTCTGCAGTCAGCAGCACAGCCAAATACTGTTCAGGAAAAAAAGCTTTCAGCAGTGGTTGGTACGATTATAAATTATTCAATTATATTAAGACTTAATATGAGGACACAAAGTCGAGATACTGCTAGGGATACAGTACTCAAAATCCTTAGAATAAAAAACATTTCAGTATGGATGTGTAAACTATGTGTATGTGTTAGGTGTATATATATCCACACAGATACACATACTGTATAACATCAGCTACTAATCTATATACACTTGAATGCATGTAGAAAGGAACATGTCCATTCGGCCAGCCTTACAAGCAGTGGACTAAACTGAGTTAAGTAGGCACAGACCATGGGGTGTGGGGAGGGGGTACCATGCTCTTTACCGACTTGTCTCTGATGTAACAAGAAACACCTACCGCTGATTGGTCAGGTGAAATACCCACTACTTTTGACTGGTCACCCTTTGTGCACACATTATCACAGTTTAGAGCACTGTGTGCTGGGTTCCCCCTCTCACACACGTGGCCAGCAGGTAAAGCTACAACATCATAGAAAAATGCCACGAACACAAGGCTTAAAGAAACTGACAAACATTACAATGTTGTTATTCAGCAGGTGCTCTTATCCAGAGATACATAGGTTAAAATTTTCTCCATTTATACAGCTGGATATTTACTGAGGCAATTCTGGGTTAAGTACCTTGTCCAAGGATACTACAGCAACTCCCCAGCAAGTATTCGAACCAGCAAAGTTTCGGTTATGAGCCCTGCTCCTTTACCACTACAACACACTGCTGGCCCAGGACAAATTCTCTGCTACTTCTCAAGCTCACATAGACATACTGGCTGCGGTCCAATGGCTCTAATCTCAGAGGAAATGGGCAACACCCCAAAAGCTCAGGACCAGCATGATATCCATCATACTCGTGCCCTGCGGACCACAATGCCTTTGGAAGTAAAGAGAGAAAACAGCCGTGCCTTCATCTGAGCAGGGATGGGATTTCCGTGCATATGCAGGATAATGCTCACACAAAACAGAAAAGAAAATGTGCAATTAAAATTAGGCTACAAAAGCATTACTGTCAACATACTAAAACTGGTCAAATGAAACTTAGCATTATGCCAAACAAAGCCACATTTATCCACACCTTTGCATTAAGGTGCTTCACTTCATGACCCAACAGATTATTTAAACACATCTTTATCTTACCCTTTTAAATCAAGTACGCTGCCACGGGAAGCGAAGGTGGAGGCCATTCATTATTTAAATGTAACTATCCAAATTTAACAGTATAATGCCAGCAAGTTCCGACCCTAAATGTCAATCTTTGACAACAAGCAATTTCCCTCGCATTAAAAAAAACTCCTAATGCCAAGACCTACTCAAGTCGGTGAAATGTCAAACATTCACAGTGTTCTTTTAGGTTGAGGAAGCTCAGAGCAATATCAATTGAAAAAAGAAACAGACCTGTCAACTCTCGTGATAAAAATCGACTGGCTAAAAATAGTTCATTTTAGTAGTCAAATCAGAATGGCAGAACTTCAACAATATATACCAACATGGCTGAATCACATTATATGTTATTTGCAGCCTATCAAAATATATGTGTCATACTATGGTTTTTTAAGAGACATTAAACAGTTGTACACATACAGACATTGTTGAGCATTTGTACATATTTGTGATTTGAACTGAAAACAAAATGCGTAAACAGGAGACCCCAAAAGGACAGAAAGGGAAAGACAACTTGGGCCCCTTTTTCCTTGAACTACCTGGAGGCATACCCACTAGCTCAGGCCCACTCCATCCAGTCTTCCTCTCTCCTGTCTTGTTACAAGCATGTTAATGGCAGGGTAAGTCTGCCACATTGTATGGGCAAGTGCAAATGCAGGAGGAAGAAAATATTACAGAAGACATTCATTGATATTCTCTGAAGTACAACTCGCTATTGAGGAATCCAAAGGTTGGTCTGTAGAGATTGTCAATTATTTATTCATCCTCTCTGGTAAAGTAGTTGTGTAATGACTGTAGATAGGCAGCTATACCAACTATTTTTTTTCAGTGAGTACAACCAGCTCACCTCATAAATATTAGAACCATTAGATCAAACAACGGGGAATGGCACGGCTTCGCAAAAACACTTCAACTCGAGCAAAACTCCACAGCAGTTCGTAGCAAACATTTTTGGAGATGAGATTTTTCTCAGAACATCGGTGAGTGGCCTCTCTAGCGAACACCGTGATAAACGCTCGCTTCCCCATCATCCATGCTCAGCTCCGATGGTTCGCCCCAACGCTAAGATTACACGTAGTGATCCCTCACCCTAGTGGTTTTGGGGTTTGCCAGCCCTGCTGCATAAATCCTAGGTACAATCTTTTAAATGATATAGTTTGATCAAAATTCACAAGTTTTCTTCTTGATGAAACAGGGGGTTCCATGATGGAGCTGGTTAGCGAATGAAAGCCTTGCTTTCAAAAACGATTAAAACGCCCACTTCCAAATGCCACAGATGGCCTGTGAAAATGTCAAAGGTCCGGCAAGCACTTCATTTTATTAAAGCAGAGCGCTGTCCATCTTTGCACACTCGTTTTAGGAGAGAATGTTTATTTAATAGGGTAGTTCAAACAAAATCAATCTTATTTGCTGACCTACTTTATGCGTGCATTTCAGGCAATCAAGCAGTTTTTATTGCTCGAGCGCTTGTTCCATTTCAAGTGCTCCGGCACTCATGTCCGCCCTTAGATTGGAGTTCATCCCCTTTGTTGAACGGCTATTTCTGAAACATGCTGAAGTGTATAAAAGGGGAAAAATCCATACGATTTCAAGAAAAAGAAGAGTGAAGTTAAAAAAAGGATTAGGCTGCTTTAAAATGGTCAAATTCTTCAACAAACATTTCAAAATACACCTGAAATACAAGGCTGAAAAACAAAAAATGAGTAATATTCAGTAAAAAAAAAAAAGTGGTTAAGGTCTCAGCACAGCCTCAGCCCAGTATAGCCCCTATACACCCAGAAACCCTTCATCCTTTGCCACAAGGAACTGCAGCCACTCAATAACAAATTAAAAATGGTTCATCTTGAATTTCTCCCTCTCTTCCAAAAAAAAAGTAACAAGGGCAGTTTAAATGTGTTTGCAGTAGCCCCTGCCCCCATCACCACCCCCCACTCGCTCCCTCTTGTGTTGTGCGGGCAGCACTCAAATTGCAGTTATCCAATTCCATTTCTGGAAAAAAATTTCAGGGCTGAGGAAAAAAGTAGGTCATCCACTTTCGTTGACGTATCGGCCCAACATCAAACGCAGCGCTGCAAGCCTGCACGCCGGGTTTTCATTTTTTAGGGCTCCTTTTTTTTTTAATCAAATTCACTTTAAAGGGACCGCACAGAGCGAGCCCATTTCCATTACATTAACTGCACGTTTTCGATTTTGCAGCAAGAAATTATCCAGAGCATTTATTTTTTGTTTATTTGTTTTGTTTTTCAAATACAATTCAAGTGGGAGAGACCATTCACGGCCCAAACTGCTGTCTGAGACTGTTCCAGTTTTTAACGGAAGCCATTCTGACTATAGGCGATTTTGATTTTTCCATTTTGATGCCGGTTTGATAAACAATGGTGGTGCAATCACTTCAACGTGAAAGCTTTTGGAGACAACTTATTATAACACAGAAAGATAAGGACTAATAACTAATGTTGCACAGTACTAAATGTTAAAACCATTGGGCCTATGTAAACGCACAGACTGTCTGACGAAGAAGGAAAATCTGAACAAACCGTGGAAGGAGGCACGGGAAGAAGGGATGATGCGAGGAATAAAAGAAGAGCAGCACGCATCGCTGCAGTTATCATTCGGATGGCAATGGCATGGCTTCCTCACGCTCCTGCTGTACAACAGGAGAAAGCGCTCGGAGAGAAGAGGTGTTGAGCAAAGTGCTAATGAGAAACCACAGAAGAATCAATAACCATTAGGAGCGCGACGAGAAGAGGAGGGCGAGCTGTTAAGCGTGATTAAATCTCCCTAAAGCACCCAGTTGTTATAGGGGGAAAAAAGAAAAAAGAGAGGAGAAGAATGAAAAGAACCAGCATGACAAAGAATGACAATCATTATTGTGCATTCATTTATTTTTAATTAATTTAATTAACAAGTCCTACCAAGTCGCTGCAGAGAAGCACACACAGCTTTGAAAATACTTCCAGGAAAAGTCAAAAAGACTAAATTTAGTGGGTGGTGGATGCAGTAGCTGGCATTTAGGCGACAAGCGCTTCAAGTGAGTTGACTCTTCCCTGGAACAACCCTCTGGCGTGGAGTGCAAATCCATTACAGAAACTGAAAAGCACATTCCCTATTCTTGATTATTTATGCCTGCCATGTTACCGTGGTACAGCGTCACTGGATTGGCATACGATTTTCCCAGCCGATGTGAAGAAATTAATGGAACGATTAACAACCCAATCTTAATTGCCAGAAATGATTTCAGTGGATATTCTCTCAGCACACATTTGACAACTTATGACTGACTATACACTTGAATAACTATTTTCATTAAAAATGTACGTAAATATTCATTAGATATGAAAACCCAAGAGGACAGGTAAGATATTCAAAAAGGGACCTTAATCCAAATCGCTCAATCAGTATTTTGTACACATCTAATTTTGTTTACACCACAAGCCATTGCCCAGTCCCAAAATGTCTGTATCTGAACAAGATCATTTTAAAGATCAGGAACTGGTGTATTGACTAAGCAGATAATGATTGCTCCATTGACCCACAAACACTGCGCTGTATGTGCAGGAGACAAGAAGAGAGAGGAAGAGAGGAATGCAACCAACGAGGCCGAAACTGGGTCGGGCTGCGGGTGGCAACCAAAGAGGATCTGTCCATCGTTTCCACCAGAAACGGAACACTCTGAAGTGTTTGGTCGAAACATTGTATTGCTCGAACACACGGGAAGTGGAGAGACCTTAGGCTTAGGCCTGCATTTAGGGTAGAGACAAATTTTCATACACCTTTGGGCCTCTCCAGCCTAGTTACCCCCCCCCCTTACCATTTTTGGTACAGTCCTGATCCAGATTATGGAAAGGGGCCTTATGACATTTAAATCACTCAGTTAGATCACAAGGAGGATGCTGGTTTTTGACCTGCTCTGTCTGCACACGCTTCCTACAGCAGGCTACATGCGTTCGACTGGATACCTTTCCTTCACGAGCCATTCCAGCCTCCATGACCTATCACAGCAAGGCTTCCATGGCCTCTGTGACCTATCACAGAAACCCCTTGGATTTGATTGACAGGTGAAGCACAGAGATAACCTGTGTTGATTGGTTTGGCATTTACATGTGTAGGTTACATTCCAGAACCATTTATTGGTCGGTTTACATTTAAGGACTGCTACTGTGCTTTAAACATGAATGTTTTTCCAAGCGAATGTGAAATAACCCCAAATCCGAAGATGAAGGGCAAATTTTGGACATCCGTTCAGCAAAACGATCTGTGAACACAGGGGCTGAGTTATAGCAACGGTTAAGAACTTGCACCATCTGTTTAAGCGTAGCCTCCCAACTGTGCTCTTTTTTTTCATTTTTTCCATTTTCTCCCCAATTTGGAATGGCCAATTCCCTGAATTTTGGGAATGCCCAATTTGTCATCGCTATTTGGTCCCATTGCACAACCCCCACTGTCAATCCGGGAGAGCGTGGACAAGCACGTGCCCTCCTCCAAGACACGTGATGTCAGCTGCTGCTTCCTTTTGCACTGCGGTCCACAAGCTAAGCTAGCATGAGTCGGAGGAAGACAATTCATATGCAGCTTTAGCACGTGGACCACAGGCGCCCGATCGACCAGCAGGGGTCAAAGCCCCTGCCGACGTACCCACCCCTATCCCTGGCAGAACGAAGCCAATGTGTTCCGCCTGTGAGCTCCCGGTCACTGTCGGCTAGTGACACGGTCGGGATCGAACCCGGGCCGTAGCGTTCAGTCTGCACTCGGAACGAGTGCTTTTACCAGCTGAGCCACTCGGGAGCCCCCGAACTGTGCTCTTTTAAATTTTTTTTGTTTGTTTTCTGTAACAGTCATCTATTAGAGGGTGATTTTGTACTAACAAGACTAACTAATGGAGGTGCAAAGGAAATGCTCCATTCACCCAAGCAAGCACTGTGCTGGTAGTGCAGGAGGTAGGAAAGGAGGGGAGGTCATCAAAGAGGTCAAAGGTCAGCTGGGCTGGGAGTGTACACCAGGGCAGCTCAATGTATTGGGTCTGTCGGAACAGACGGTGTGTCAAGACAATAAGCCACACAGATGTGTTGAGAACAGGCAGATCATCAGTTCAACAAAGGACGAGCTTCTGTTTGCTATGGTGAAAGACTTTCATGCATATCCTCAAGCTGATGTAGCTGACCCAATGCACAATATAATATGAAGCCCTGGAGCAAAACCCTCTACAAAAACTTTCACTCAATAAACAAGTTTACAGTATAAATGGAAATACATTTTTTTTTTATTTAAGGTTACTGAAGACTAAGAAAGTATTACTTTACAGCCATGGTAAAGTCCTATCAACAGTTAACTTTCCCCTAACGAAACCTTCAGGTATTTTCAGAATTTCAGACATTTTTATTTCTTTTTCAACATGAATAGAAACACCTCCCACATCTCTGTGTTACCTTCACAGCTTCACATCTAACAGAACAAGTTAAGACCCATTCCATTGTGCTGCAAAGCCACACTGGCATCAGTGTTTTTTTTTTCGGAACTGAAACGTTAAGGCCTGGACTATTCTTCATTTTTGAGGTTCAAGGCTTCGTAAAGACACTGCCAGTGTCGAGACTCTGCCTCTGAATTAACCCAGGTGAGTAAAGTCCTGCCCTCCTTCCTTCGATCACAGAAAAGGAGCCTCCGGCTACAGAACCCATTATTTGGCCGAGGTGACAACAAAAGGTGCAGATGCTATTAGCCATAAATGCAAAAAAAAAAAAACCCTTGCCAGCGCCCGACACTGTCCCATTGTATTCAACCTTAAAGAAATCCCAAGCAATTTAAAAGAATCATTATACTGCTTACAAAATGCCTTTTTTGTGCAGCACATCTCAGATTTTTTTTGACCGTATGCATTGAACAGCAACAACAATGTGGACCTACTGTAAGATATTGATATACAGCTTGGGCAAGAAGAACAGGTTGCCAGGGTCTCATAAGCCTGAATACAATTTACTCAAAGCACACGCAATGAAGGAATCAAACAGGTCTGTTTTCAGCACCGAGGGGAAAAGAAAGAAGGAAAAAACAACCTGCTTTCCCCCACTTCCACTTAAATCTTGGATTAGAAAAAACCCTCATCCAAAGCCATCTATAATGCTCATAGTTACTTACACATTCTCTTGCCCATTGAATTAATTCACTACCGTCAAGGTCAGCCACCATGCAAACGCTGTGACCAACTTTAACAAAGAGCCTGAGTTTACTTCTCTGTTATTATCCAGAAACAAGGACAAGGATCAAGGTGGCAGTCAGGAAAATGAAAAATTGTCTTGGATATCACAAGAAAACTGATTTTTACAGATCGGTTGACCAGGGGAAAAAAGTGACTTAAAAAAGATCCTTTTAATCAAATTGCACAACGCCTGCGAGGTTTGATTTTGTAAAAGAACTGAACTGGTTCTATTAGAACCATTAAATCACTCTTTTCAAACCACATTTTTCTCTCCATAATGAACTCCTTATACCGCACATTAGTTTGATTAGATTAGTTCAGCACTTGGCTGCATTTCCGCCAGCTGCTATTAAAAGCACGTATGAAAAAGGAGGGAAAAAAAAACTTGTGCAAGAAACTCATCTTCAATTGTATGGATGATTCCTCACCCAAAGGCTCGAAGCGTTTCTGCAATGTTGCTTAGAGATACCGGGCTACATTTTGCTGCATCGATTGCTGCTAATTAGACACTGTCTCTCTTCCAGTCACTCCGAGCCCTATTTATATCCTTTGTGTTTTGCCTGCTCTTGATTGGTAACAGTTTAGAATGTCTGCACGGAAAACGGTTGCAAAACGAAAAGACGCAAAGACTAATTGAGCCATTCTCACTGTATTGGTAAAGGGGCTTGTTAGTCAATCACGCCGACTAGCGCGTTTTTGCGCTCCTGACCGAGGTTCAGTTAAAACGCTGAACGTCACAGTCATTATTACTGAAATATAAACGACCGGCACATTAGCGCGGAGGGACATTACGGACCGAAGCCAAAGAGCCACCATGTACTTTCAGGAATCAGCGTCTTCCTGAACTCTCCATTTTAAAAGCACCAGCGAAAAATTAAAAAAAAAAAAAAAAAACTGACAGCCTGCACCCTGGGTATCGCTTCCACGCTATATGCACATTTTGCGTCGTTAGGACACTGATGTTCGCGCGCAGCACGCTGTGAATTCTCCAGCAATTAACAGCTTGAGAATCATCACTTGGTGCAACACTTACTATGCAGAGCTGGCACGGGTTTGTGCGCAGGTTTGTCCGTGCACTCTTTATTCTTCCCCCATACAGCACGGAATTCGACCTTAAAAATACAGCGTGTGGGTTACAGTGATTAACAGTACATTAATTCTGGCAGTCTAGCATAATGGTAAGGACCAGGTGTCGTAACAGAAAGGTTGGTGGTTGGATTTCCAGCTGGAGCACTGCTGCTGTTCCATTGGGCAAAGTACCTAACCCAGAACTGCCTCAGTAAATATCCAGTTGTATAAATGGACAACATGTCAAAACTTTAAACCTATGTAAGTTGCTCTGGATAACAGTGTCTGCTAAATGCCAATAATGTAATGTACTGTAATTGATTCCAAACTGAAAAAACAATGGTGTAATGACACTCATATGTTAAAGATACCCTATCTGCCATGTCAATGACATGTAGTTTCCCTTCCTCTTTCCACAAGGTCAGTATGGTGGTCAAGGGTTAAAACTACCTCAATCCTGTGGTGCAAGTACTTTTTATTTTTACTTATATGGTATAGAATTGAACTTTGTAAAATACAGAATATGGGTTATACTGATTACCAGTATATTAATTCTAAATTTTAAAAACAATGGTGTAATGACCACCTGATGTTCAACGTGAGATAAATTGTTTTTTAACAGAAACTGTTACATTTAATAATAACATACATTAAAGCATTAGTTATTTCACTAAGACTCCAGTTCCCAGATTCAAGCTCCACGCTGCAGTTTTCACCTTTTCAAAAGCTGTAACAGAATGAAGTCACCTAGAGACATACCAGGCAGCCCTGACCAAAAAAAAAAACTGTGTTTCAAACTGCACACATTTTTCTTTCTGTTATGTGGGAGTGCCACACGCTTGGAAACTGAAAAGCTTGGGTTCGACACAAAGCCAGATGCGCCCAGCGGCTACACAGGGAGTGGATCCTCCCCTCTACACTGCGGCTCTTCAGCCAGAAGGACCTGCAAGTCTCGACCAAGGTCCTCGACCTTCTGACAAGGTCTGGTGTCATTTTCATAGGGGACGCAAACCATTCCCACACCACGTTCAGTACCGATCGTTCACGGAGTGTTAAGGTGGCAATGTTGTGATGGTCTGCCTTGTATGAAACCATCCTCACAAAAGTTTGGTAAGCAGCTCCTACATCTGCATAGGACACCAGCTCTCAAGAGCAACTTGGGAATGGCGTTTATCACCCTTTTGCACCTTTACTGTTCAGAATTAGACAGCTGGAAATATCCTATGAATGCATTAATAGGTTGACCCTAGTGTATTTTCTGAACAAGACCATTTTGTACACATGCTTAAATTCACTGTTTAGACTGTGTTTGAACTGATTACAAATGATAAGCACACATACACCCTTGTAATGAAATGTGTGAACCTTGATTTCTATTCTGGACCATAACAGACACATTACACTTAAGGGGAAAAGGATCCAGGTTAATTAATCTGAAGATGTGTCAACAAAAAGTCATTTAAAAAAATGACATACTGATCACTATATTGACCAGTTTGGAACATCAAATCAGATATCTTCATTTAAAACAGTTACTTTAGCACGGTTTCCAAATGTGATTGCAACTAAAAGTGATGAATTGTTTATGTTGATCCTGATCCATTTTAACTGTCCTCTCAGCTCCGTTATCGTGTGCTGAAACAGCAACAAGCAAAGGGAAAATGCACTGCACCGCCAACCTGCCACACCAGGGGCAGGCAGGCCAGACCTGGTAATCCACATTACCGTGTCAATATTCACTGTCAGACACTGGCGTGACTAAAACGATCAATCTCCAGCGCAGTGCTTAACGCGCTCCCCGTCTAACATGACGGTGTAAATAAGCCTTACTAAGTGCCTGCCGTAGACAGGTGCTTGGAGACGGCAGCAGCCGGCTGCCGCTGTTGGCTGCTGGTGGTGGCGTTCAGCAGAACAATGCTTTCACCAATCATAAGCTCATGTAGGTCACAAAAAGTTAAGCGTAACACGGGCGGCTGAGCTATCGCACTTTTCCACCGCATCAATTATGGATCTCCCCCCTCCCGGTTCATTTTAAAACAAACCCAGCTACGCTACCGGTGTGGCTCCCCGTTTCCGCGCACCGCGATGCTGCACCGATGCGCAGGGCAGCAGCGGCGCACGCCAGACCGCCGCTCCGTGCGGCCGCTTTATTGGGTTTTAAGCGTCCACTTCAAAGATGACGTCAGAGAACATCTATGCCTGCGTACGCTTCCCGCCCCTGAAACCGCTCTTCAAATTGTGTGTGTGTGTGTGTGTTTTTACGGTCACATTACGTATGCCGCCAGAATGACAGAATTATGTAGAGATGAGGTTAAACAATCTCATTTAGGCCTCTCTTGACCTAGATCTCCTTTGAACTAAAGCTGGATTGGGGGAGAAAAAAAAGAATTTGACGAAACACCACAGCTGTACAGTATACAGGCTGAAAATCCAAACGTGTGCCGAACTTCGCTGTGGTAAACATGGGGTTTCACCAGAGCAAATAGCTGTTGAAAAACGCAGGGATTTTAAAGCTTTTAACGGGCGTGATTAGCGCCAAAGGCAAGGTTTGATTTGACTCTAAGTACCAAATATGTGGCATTACTTTAATGCCCAATGCAGGGCTTTAAAAAACATAATGGCAATGTAGGTTATTTATAGTGACAAATATATTCCACAGTTATTGTACTCAGTATTTGGGCAAAAATACTTTTCTGAATGTGGTGAAGTTCCTTATTTAAAAACCCTAAACAAACTACCCCAAAAAATCCACAGCTTGCAAGGTGCATAATAACATTCAAAACCAGTGGATTTTCACAAAAAAAAAAAAACAACCACTGAGCATATGGTGCAACATTAACAACCAAAACACTACAGCGAAAATAATCTCAGAAAGCCATGTGACTAGAAAACAGCCATCTGCAAACGATGCATTCTCAGATCTGTTTTGTGTAAACATGGCGTCCAAATACAATATAAAAACAGTCTTTATAATTATGAGCATTATTACCGTTTTATTGCAATGACCGGTTTCATTCATTTCTGAGTGCACTTCACCACCACTGCCCGGGTTAGCCTACTATTTAACTTAGGCTTTCGAGAGACTGTTCATTAATAATATTTATACAGGGGGCTTATAGGAACCAGATAGATTTAAAAACCCTCTTCTCCATTGCTGCCATTAGTGGTTATGCAATGCATACAGCAGCAAAGAGGTTGCTCTCCAAAAAAATAAATAAATCTGCAGCCCAGCAGATGAAGAATTATGACATCAAAATTTTATGGAAAGCACAAAATTATTCAGATGGCATGGTTCCATTTCACTCTAGGCTGTAATCCAAAAAGTCAAAGAAAATTAGGAGATTTAAGATTACACACATTTTAATGCAAAATTAAAAAAACAGGGTCCCAATCTGCCGTAAGCGATGTGGCAGCACATTTTTTTACGCCAATTGCATTCTCTGGCTTCATGCTGATTACATCTGTGTAGATGTACTCAGCTGAGAGAGTAGTGTCAGTCCCAGAGGCAGCGGCTGCATCAGCCTTAAAACAGGGCTTTTTTTTTTTTTTTTTGAAAACACACCACTTGAAACCAGCGTCTGTGTTAATATCACCGTGCGTTCTGCACATACTCTGTTAAATTGTCAGTAAAACATACACACACAAAAAAATGTGCGCATGCACACGCACACGTAAACATACACACCATCAATGTAAAGCCATCATGTGGAAACAGCAGTCATCAGTAGTCATGTTCATATCCAAATCCCCAAACCTAGTCCAGTTACTGCTTCTCTTATATAACTCTCATACATGACTATATATTACATATTCTATTCCTATTATTCTCCTTTGCATCGTTTGTGTCCGTTTCTACAAATGCAAGGACAGCCCACATATCATGAATGCCTACAGCTTTCATCACGGAGCCAAAGACCTCAAAGACACTGTCAGCACTGTTACCTACACTACCACACTGTACAGACAGCTCCTCATGTAGGTCCCAGGATTCCGCCAACTAGACAAATGACATCATTCAATGCCAAGGGAGATTAGCCAGTCTTAGCCTAATTGCTATCAACCCTAAACTGATAATTGAGCAATCACAACACTTGCCAGTACAGACTTGGCTAACAGTTCCTGCTAAGTGTTATTTCTCCTCAAATCTGTAGTTTGGTGTCACAATATTTGCAAATGAACTGACAGAAAGTATTTTGATGCAGCTCCTCCACAAAAAAATGGATTTAGTGCTTTTCCTTTCAAATATAACAACATCACTGTGTACATCTACCTGTGTTACCTTTACAGTTACCTGTGTCAGGTAAGATGATTAGATGAGCACAGACAGAGTGGCTTTAGTCACATAAACAGTGATTTCCAGATAGTAAATTTTCTATATAAAAATCTCATTCATCAAAGGCACATCTCCCTTTTTTAGGTCAAAGCCTGATATTTAATTGCAAACCATGACTATGAAATGAAACTGAAAAGATCTATGGGGGGAAAAACTAAACTAACATATGACAAGACACATAAAAGGAGAATCCAAGAGCCGGTTTGACTGAAAGTAGTGTGGACCTCAAAGGAGCATTTCTTTAATGATCATCCCTTTTAAATCGCAAGGCAGGCGCCCCCATACAGAATCATCCGCACATCTTCCACATTTCAGTGAAACCAGACCACACCTGATCCACCTGGGATTCGAACCCACAACCCAAGGCACTCAAACCACAACACCACATGTGCACCATCGATTTCCTCTTCAATCGAGTACGATGGACGAAACTTATCAGCAGGTCTTCCTTAGAATGATCAACAAGCGTAATCTTACAGCTCACAAAATCACTCCATTCAAGACTACAATACACAGTTAATTACCGACGAAGGAACTATCATCAAAAGAGAAATGGAGACAGAGACCTTGAAGGAAGGCACCGCAGAGTGGATCTTTTCCTGATAGCGTTTGATAAATAAATGTCAAACGCAGATTAAAAAAAGGCAGCTTCTGCAGTGTGATCACTGCCGACGCTTTCCAGCCTTTTTTTAGTTTACGTTCAATGCGTTATTTGAAAGCGTTATAAATAAGCCTTTAAGCGCAGTTTGTAACAGTGAAGCATCAGCTAGTCATTTTAACGAGCTAGAGCATCTTTTGATTTTCCCATCAGGCGAAAAACACAAAATACAGGGAGTTATCCTTCCAAACTTGCCCACAATCAACTTGTGACAGAGGACCCGAGAAGATGTAATGGGGCAATGGCTGTTGACGGCAAGAGAGACCCTTGAAAACAGCATTGTCCTTCCCAAAATAAATGCATTAATTGACTGTGCAGGGAAGAATAAGCACTTTCCACAGTGTGAGGGCTTGAAGATGGAGGTCACTGGCTGCATGACTGGGTCATGCCCACCCAGCATTCTGAACTTAACAACAGTGTGGCGGGAGTGTAGTGTAGTCATAAGGAGCAGGGCTTGTGACCAAAAGGTTGCCGATTTGATTCCCAGCTAGGGAACTGCTGCTGTACCCTTGGGCAAAGTACTTAACCCACAACTGAACTCAGTAAATATCCAGCTGTATAGATGGATAACATGTAAAAATTGAAACAAATGTAAATTGCTGTGGATAAGAGTATCTGCTAAATGACAATAATGTTGTAGTGTAATGTACTGTAACCAGAGGCAAGCAGGTTTGAGTATGAGGCAGTACTCCCAACACCTGTGAGCCAGGTGCTCCTGTATGTGTATCCAGCCACATACAGGAGAGACATCATAAAACATGATAAAACGTTCTTAAAAGATTTTGGTAGGACTGAGATTATGCTCTGCCATGAAGCCTTCTGTGTGGGTGTATAAAATGAGAAAGGTACCCACAGTACCACGCAGTTCCACCAATGTACATGGAACAGGTAAAAAGGGTAAAGGTATAATAAAAAAAGTTCAGCAGTACTTTGGGAAGAATACAACTAACAGTGGAAGAATGCATTGCATTTCTAAAAAAAATCAATGCATTTCCGCTAAAAGCCCTAATTAGGCCAATCTGTCTATCTGTACACAGTTATTATAGATTTGGAGAATGACTGCCCTGATGGAAGCTTTTAGCTTTGTTTTGAAATTATAAAAATATATTTGTATTATCATTTCATCTCCATTATCCCCCAAGTTGTGCTTAACTTTTTAGCTTTACAGTTTTATAAACAAAATGAACACTTACTCAAAAGCAGTAAGTCGGTAACTGGTTATGGTTATTTTTTTTCCAGAGAACAGCTTCCTAACTTCATTGTGAGATTCAGAGCACACAAATCAAGCCAATTGCTTAGCCCGACCAGCACAAGGAGCTCCTTCTCTTTCCTTTCTGGCCACTGAGCAAACAAATAATCAAACCAGCTACATGATGCAACAGCCATAGCACTTCTGGCACCATTACCATCCCAAACTAATTTCACCGACTTGGTCCACACTACTTACACACTGACTTTACACTCAGGCACTGTCTAACTGAATAGCATTTACAAAAGGGGGGGCAAGCGTAGAGTTCAACGATGTCATCGATTTAAACATTTCATGACAAATCGGCCCTCATGTCCTGCCTGTGTCTCAGAGCGGATCCGCTTCCATCATATGATTTTCACATGGAGTCATGCTTGTCATTAACTCCCCCGCACAAAAGGGATCATTCACAAGGCCCCACGAATAAGCACCGCTGCAGATGCACAGCTTTCGGGTATGTGAAGATATTGCAGCTGTTCAGAAGGCAATTACACCCCCACCGCACAGAAATTAATTTAATTGAGTCCTGGGGACACCTTAAATTAGAGCTGAAAGGCCGTGATTTGAAGGCTCATTGTTTCAGGATTAAAGGTTGGACAACATTTGTACATACGTACATAAATAAATACATAAATAAATAAACAAATAAATAAATAAGGATGCATTTGGTGGGGGACAGGAATAGCTCTTGTAAAAAAAATCACCACAAATAGGCAGCTAATGAAAATAAATTTGCTTATGCAGTTAGTACCCAGCAATTTTACAAGGGGTTAGTACTGCATGCTTGGCATGTCCCTCCCACCACCAAATATTACGACTTCTTTCCAATATGACTTAGCCAACATTATAAACATGTCAAGCCCTCCATTTGAATACATCAGTCTGAATGCTCAAAGATGCCAGTGCTATATGCTTCCAAACCTCCACATGCGGATGAGCTCTGTGGACACCTTTAAGAGGCAGTGATCACGCAAAGTCCATACTGTGCTGTTGCTAGAAAATATAAAATGCAGACCTACAAGCTTAATGCAAGCCACACACCACTTAAATCCAAGACGAGAACAAGGTCAGGAATGGCAGACAAAACTCTGCAAAAAGTCTTGTTCAATTTGGAGGTGGGAGAGAGGAGAGGTTCAAGAGAAACGTATGGAAGCACCACCTACACAAAGTCCCTGCCGCTAGCCAGCGCGGTGCGACTGGGCTGCACTTTCTCTCGAGCCCGTCTGAATGCAGAAACATCACGATCTGAGAAAGGCAGAAAAAAAGTACACGCTGTGTGAAACCATTTGAAGCCGTTTCAATAAGGCGTTAAATAAGTGTCCTGGAATTTAACCTTTTAAAAACAAACTGAATAATACTGAAAAATATTTCTCATTTTACAAGGCCACCTCTGTAACCAACAGGACAATGCCGCCACACTCTGTGTCACTTCGCGAACGGCTGGCGATTTCGCGCAATGCGGCATGGTAAACCCGAGATCGTTTAACGGCAATAAACTCTTAAAAGCCATATTTTTAAAAAATATGACACAGAACACAGAAACCGTAACAGGGAGGGGTGCAAAACCCAGTGAAATCTCGTGACCTCCTCATGGTTACGGTTATCGTGGCATAGCAGCGGTGACCTTCAGATTTGCTCGAATTCTCCACCTAGCGCGTTTGACACTTAATGTATGGTGACACGGATACATGGAAGGCCCAACAGTCTTATACAGGGTCTGGAGGATGTCTGTCATGTCAACTTATGTGGAAGTGGTTTTGGGGGGAGGGAAAGGGTGGGGGGGCTGACAGTTAATATGCATGTCCAGAGAATCACATCACGTGAAGATCATGTGGTTTCCTGGAGAGGAATTCCAGAATTCCAGAGTTATCTTCAGCGACTCCTTTATAATGAACCACGGATGAAGCACAAGGCAAATCCAAAGAGGTAAAAAAATCATAATAATAATGATAAATTTGTTCCCCTATAAATCAGCAGGTCTACATCTGGCCCTGCATCTGATAAGCCCATCACCTTGTGCTTCTGCAAGAGGACTAACAATAATAATAAAAAAAAAGCAGAGAGATTTGCTGTGTGTTCATCCGTGCCGCAGTGACAGAGCAAAGCTTAAGTAGCGAACGGCAGACGCTCCGCTGCAGAGCCGTGTGTGTAAACAAACGCACCACGTGTAAGAGTGGTTTCAGTGTAACTGCGCATGCTGGCTAACCTCAATCCATGGTACGCCGGGAAAGAACGCCTGGGAATGTGTTTCGCCAAACGCACCCGGGCACCGATTTACAAGCGCCCTCAGACCGGATGAATACTTCTGAAAGCCTGCAGTGTGCTAGACAGGGGGCCTTTCTCATAGAGGAAATCTCAGCTCAGATCTGAGTGTTCTACAAGCAAGGCCTTTCCTGTGACAAGACATCTCACATTCCTCAGTAACTTTAGCTAAGGTGGGGCCAGGGAGCTGAACATCAAGAAGTGATTCTCACCAAACTGGATGGGAAAATGTAAAATATTTTTCTTTGCCATAAGGCAACCTCCACTGTTGAAATTGTAACTGATCCAGGTTCAGCAAACAGTCTAAAGGTTACAGTAAATGTAAATTTAATAACTCTGCAGTTACTATTTTATACCTGCATTCAATCATTTTCCAAGACAAAGTTTACTGTAAACCAAAGTGATATAGTCTCTCACAGTCCTGGTCACACAAAGTAGATGTCTATGACAAAGCTCAGTCCTGCTATTTGGGATTTGATTTGCAAGGCGAGACAGTTCAAACAATACTTCAAAATACAATTTGCAATCTCACGGGCAGATCTGGCCTCCAAAGGAAAAATGAGCAGGGTACAGCCTGTTATACCAAACCCCTCACAACACCATAAAATTCCAGAAATATCACACAAAAATGCAACTTTACAGTCCACCTTCTCATCCAAATGGATTAAAACTGTCTTAAAAAAAATTAAAAATTTGATTGGTGATTAAATGAAATTAATGGTGATTAAATGAATGGTGATTAAAAAACACCCATTGCCCATCCCAACCTGACATTAAATACAAACAGAATAAAAGCTTATTCTATTTCATCCTTCTCTTAAACCTCTTATCACATCATTTCCATTGTTTTTATCACAACACACGACAAATAGAGACTGAGAGGTATTGTGACAACCTATCAATTTCAATGACTACAATCCCATCAGTTAATTTCCACTGAATATTCAAACAGCTAAAACTGTGATATTTCATTATTATATTACTCAATGTTTACCATCATTGTGGAAAATGAAAGACCAGAGGAAAGATGAAACTTAATAAAGATCGAGAAAGACTAATTAATCAGTGGTGCTTACGATAATTACAGTATCAACCGGTAAGGCTGTTGAAGCAGGTGGGCAAATCTTACAGCAAACGAGGTGAGACCTACTGGTAAAATGTGTGGTACCTTAATTTCACAGTATGATAAAGTTGTGGTGGTTTATCACAATGAAATGAATATCTACCACGTCAATAACAGATCTGGCTGCCTTTTGTTGAAGGAGCTGGGTAACAGCTTTCAGCACAGTTTTTCCAAGTTATTGTCAAAGTGTTCATGGACTACAAGTCAGTTCAGCAGCATCTCCAGCTCACAGCCCACCTTTAATAAAGAGCCAAGAGAGTGAGCTGTGTGCTCCCCCTGTCTGGTGATAGATCAAAGGGCAGCCACAGTCCAGAGGAGGTGAGACGGTTTTGGGACAAAGTGCGGATGTTCAACTCTTGCTCTCCAATGTCTTGTGCTTTTTTAAAAGAAAAGACACTTCACTCAACCACCTGCCAAAGGTCTTTTTATTTCACTTTCTCCCAGCAGTGTGACACCTTCCATCCTGAAGCGTACTCACTGTGAAAATAAAAGAACAGCGCTACTAATGAAGGCGACTCCCTGTGCTTTCTTTTTCTTTTTTTTTCTGAGAGAAACCACAGGCTCCCTTCACTCTCAGCCAAGCACAAACTCCCAAATAACCAGCGGAGTGACTGCTCTCGCAAATCAGATCAGGGAGGTTATTCAACGGAAGCAGACTAAATGCAGCCTTTCACAGGAGACAAGGGGAACACTTACTGTGTGACACAGGTGCACCATTCCATACAACACCACGCTTAGAACATTTAGAGCTAGTGGTTAACAAGAGTTCTGAGTTCTACATTATATTACCATCCTTTCCTGAAAAGGAAAATACAAACCACTAATGAGTAACTCAGGTGTGTTACTTCTGGGATTCTATCAGGATTTTAACTTGTGAAGTCTGGAATGAAAAATATATACTTTTTTCCCCTTCATAAAATGTTTTATTAGGCTATTTTTAAAACCATTTGCAACTACCTCTAACTTAGATAAAGAACACTGGGATGAGCTTTAGAAACATCTGAATTTTACAATAAAATTGTGAGCATTCATAAAACAACATCACATGGCTTGTGCTGACGTAATTTTAATCCACAGCAACTGACTTAATGAGTTAAATAGGAAACAGGACGCAATTGTTTTAGCCAATAAAGTGAAGGGAAGCTGTAAATATTGATTGACAGTTATCTACACAATACAGGAAGCACAAATTAATCAGCCGAATCTCCCACAGTCTGCACAGTTTGGACTGTGCTTGCTCAAAGTAACCTCTCCTGGACCTACCGCTAGCCAATACAAGTGCTATACTGTTTCACAAAAGTATGTGTGAGGTATAATACATTTGAATTTCCCTTTCTGATACCTGCTGCTTCTCATCGTGTTGAAGCTAGGCACACACGGGAGTTGCTACTTCCTCAAAAACCTTGTGAAGTTTAGGTCCAAGAGACGGACGATTAGACTACCACTACAGATCAATATTGCAGAAAATATTATGCAGGAATGATTTTTTTCTTTTATTTCCTGTTAAATTTTGCCTTTACTACATAAAAATGTGTCATTTATGTCTATATTCTAATTGAGATAGGGTGGAGATGGCACTTTAAAAATGTAGTGAAAAAGATGAACTCAGCCATTTTGAATTCTTAGAAACAAATCAAGGCGCCCTACTACAGAATGGATAGCCATCAACGGTTGAGCAAATGCGCAGACATTAAATTACTTCTCAAGTTTGCACTGCTTGCAGGAGGGGCTTCAGATACTTCACTGTCAAGAAACCTTTTGATTTTTCTTTGAAAAATATCTGGGAGAGAGCAGCATCTCCAGAACTAGAACACTGTGGGACAAATAGAAATTGATTCATTTGTTTGAAATGGCATTGATCTTCAAAAAAAACCTTTCCCACTTTTTCACTACCATGATCGTAAACAAAAAAATAATGCCCCAATAAATTTGAAATTTGTTCACCCCCTGATAGCACTATGTTTGTAGAAGCTAAGAGCAGCGATCTGCTACCGCACACATTAACACACAACTCCAGTAGATGCCCATAGCAACATCTATTAAAGAACTGAGAAAACCTAAAGCATTTTTCATTTCAAGCTCAGCACAAAGGACTTCTACATTCAGTATACCCAGTGAGAGCCCAGAAATAAGAAATCCACCATGTCGTGATGCTTAAGTTCAAATTTCACGACTGCACTCTTCTCTTGGACAGGGTCTTATACCAACGTTACCACAGTTGAAATGAAAATGTATACAGGTTATATTTCAGTTTAATAAGGGGGTGGGGGAGGGGAGGAGTGGCATACTGCACTCCAAAATCTAAACAATGCCATGCCCTAAAAATGTTCTTTTTTTAAACAATTCCTCTTTTCACAGACCCATTCATTCACAAAGCTTATTACGAGGCCTGCATTATAGGCTTGAATGATGAGAGAACAAAGGCCATTTGTGGGTCAAGGATGGAATAAGACAGTAGACAGAGGCCTTTTTCCAAATCCAATATATGAGCACACTCTCTGAATCATTCTGAAGAACTCCTCCCCAGCAAATCCTTTTTTCTGGTTAAACAGAAGAACATACCAAAAGAGACATCAAATAAACGATTGATAGCAATCTAGTATCCAGAATTTATAGTTTTTCTACCCCTTCCTCCCACCCTGCAAAAAATGGATTAAAAAGTAGTAGCTGTTGGGGGGAGGGGGGGTACCTGTAGAAGCACTTCTTAGCATTGAGCTTTCCATCTGCAAACCCAATTGAAACATCCACTGCAGGTTCAGTAAAGCAAAGCTGATGAGTAGGAGGTGGTGCTGAGTGTGTGTGTGTGTGTGTGTGTGTGTGTGTGTGCGCGCGCACACTGGGGGAGTGGGGGGAGCAAAAAAGCTGCATGCATTCCTGCAGCTGAAAATAACAAGCAACTTTTAAATGAAGCCATTTTCATTTTTCCCCTCACCACTCACTCAAGCCTTTTCAAAAATGCTTTAGCACAGCAAAGATAAAGCTGTATTTCAGCACCACCTAAATGGAACATTGAAATCACTAGTGAAAAGGTCCTTTTCACTGATAAAATCTTTTCAGCATCCCACAGCCTTTAACCTTTAAAAAATGTTTTTTTACTAAGCCTTTTTAAGCTATCTTATGGAGTGGAGCTGCGCAGATGGAGGCAGACTGATTCTAGGGAGAAAGCAGATTACTAGAGTATGCAAGGGGTCAAAAGTCTATAACGCACAGCACCTCTGGAAATGTAAACAATCTTACACAGTGCCAATATCGGCTGTAACCGAGCCACAGTCCAAGTTAACAGTACTGTTTGGGTCTTTTTCGCCCTTCTTTATGTATTAATTCAGGACGGTTCTTATAACTGTTATAACTTCTTTATTTCGATATGTCAACTTAACAATAAAAATGCAGTTACGACGGCTGTCATTATCCCCTTTTTAAGGTTCACCCTTATCAAGGACAAGCAACGACGCATCAATTCTGCCTTCGGTTTCGGGTAATTTCCCCCTATAAACACTGCTAATCGTGTTGTGACGAGACACAAACTGCAGCCAGATGAAGTCAACTGCAAAGGAAGAAAAAGGGGTGTTGACTGACATCGCGCCGACATCTCACCTATGGCTACCCATAACAATGCAGCAATAGCTAAATCAATAGCGAAGGTGTAGCAACGGCTTCAATGGTTGCAGTGTCAACATTCTGCCAAAACACACACACACACGCGCAAACACACAAACCCTTGCACCAGTTCGTTTCACAATATCTGTGCGTCTTCATGTATGGCAAAACACTTCTCAATGTTTTCTTTCTGTTTTTTTTTTTTGGTGGTAATGGTGGGGGGGGGGGGGGGGGTCATAAAATAACTTACAAATAACCTACAATGAAATAAAAATGCATGTACGTATTTGGTTAAAGCTATAACCATTAAAATTGACATGTAATGTACTTCAAGTCTTCATTAATAATGCCAACCCTGTCAAATCGAACTGCTGCGAACTGGCTTCTGGATGGCGGGTCAGAATTGCACAACACTGGGTAACATTTTGTCATATGAATAAATTGAGCCAGCTGCGCTATTTAGCTTGGCTACAGATAAAAGGAGATTATAATTTCAGTTTTGAAAACGACGAAACTGTTGGATGAGGAGATCACTGTGATGCGAATCGTAATCTCTCAATAACATCGAGTATACCTACAGATTTAAAAGGATTTAACATAGCTAATGAATAGCCTGCCAATGGGGGGAGGGGAATTAGGATACTGTACATTTTGAGTGCTAATGGTAGCTAGCTGGCTAGCAAACCTACATCAGTGCCCAAAAGCAAAACAGCAAGTTGGCTATCGGAAATGAAAAATATTGCAGTCAGATAGATGGGCAGCCTATCTATCTCGTTCATTAGCTAGATATCATTTGCCTAATGCTATTTATATATATATATATACTATATATCTTCACAGCAAGCTAGCTGTATGTCTACTAGAAGCAAGCGGTAGCTACCAGCTAATGGATATCTAAAATACAACAGCTAAACCATAACACAATTCACCAGAAAACATTACTACCCAGCTAAGTTATGCTCGGCAGGAAGATATCTCAGTTGTTAAATTATAACAGGTCATTTCAAAAAGTAACTGCCATTGTCTTGACGGTAGCTGGCTAGCTAGCCATCGACAGATGAAACGCACTGTCATTTTCATCGTGTCAACCCCCACCTCCCCTAAAATTCAAAAATAATTTTCAGTGACATTTCCCCCAATGCAGCAATGCGCGCTCCCCAAGTGCCGATTCGAGGGCAACAGGGTAACGCGCTTCAACGAGCCCGGCTTCATTATAAGGGGGAGCGCGCATCGTCCTCCCCCCACAAAAATACAGTACAATAAAAAACGAGGAGCGCGCATCCAGGCAATAGAGAACGTGCCCTCATTGGCGGAAGCACGATTCCCGCTGTTCACGTGATACGCCCTCCGTACAATAAATAAACAATAATGGAAAAATATGCTAAAACAGTATTTCACATTTTAAATATACAAAATAAACATTGGCTGCATATCAAACAAGCGAATACGACCGTTGACATTCCTGTAAAGCGCGTGACTGTCACAGAAGTACTATAAAACTCAAACTGCATTTTTGGGTAGGTCCAGAGGGAGGCAAAACGCTGGAAGAAACAGCCTAGTGAGACAAAAAAAAAAAGCCGCCCCGTGCTACTCCTTATGGTTGGATAGAGATTTTTTGTGGAAGAGCCCATGCAAAACAAAGTATACTCTCGCGAACACCGCACACGTAGGGTGAACAGCCGGTTCTCCATGCAATGTGAAATGAGCTTACCTACACAGTGAATGAGTTTATGCCGCCACGAGTCAAGTTCCTGCCGAAAGCCGCGCCTCTCGATCGTGCATTGCTGCCTTTTGCACAGACTCGCCATTTTCTATCGGCCCCTCCCGCAGGCGCACACGTTCTGCTGGGTGCTTCCCAGCTGAAACGTCATCAAGACTTTTTTGTGTGTGTGTGTATGGGTGGAGTGTAAAGGAGGGGGGCGCTGCTGCAGCATCTTGACCATCGACCCGCCCACCAAAATAAAGGTCTAATTTATTTTAGACAAATTGCTGTGTGGGGTTGAACATTCTGGAATGGAAGGTGTAAAATGTGTATGAACGTGCAAAGAAAATGAACAGAGGTCCTATGAGTCTGGGCAGAATCATATACCATGATATATTGTATTTTAGGATATTTCTCCACACAGCCACTTAAAATTTGTTGCGAACGCTGAACCTATATTTGATCCACTGTACGCATTTTTAAAATGTGTTACTTAATCTACAAACTGCTCATGGACATTACTGTTTTACAGAATATGTAGTCATTTAAAAGTGAAACTGATAACCTTTATGGCGATTGTATATAATTTATTGATTATATCTACCAAAACCCGAGCAGCTGCATTCTTAAACAGCAGCATGTAAAACGAAAATAATCCGCAATCTACGTTAACCCTTTACAGGCAAGGCTCCAGTATATCGTAGTATTGCACGTTTTCATATTTTATTAACCACATAAAAATATATCTTTTAGCAGAGGGTGTTAGAAACAGACAGCTAGTCAGAACAGAATTTCAAAAACAACATCATAGTCTACATCATTGCTTTTATTAACAATTCCTCACTATATCATTAGATTAGGCTGACACAAATGGTTTGTGTGCTTATTAACAATGCTCTTTCACACTCTGAACTGGCACTCACACTGGAACAGACCAGTCCTAAAGAACAATGACTCTGATTGAGGAGTTCAGTGTTCAGCAAACAGAGTCCGTTTTGTCTAAAATTTGTTTGTGTGACAACTTGTTACTTTTGCCAGCCCATAAACTACAGTAAAATCATCCTTTTTTTCTTCAAACATCTTTTTTTCTTTGACTGTCAGTGGAAAAAAACCTGGTATTCCTTTCTAAATGAGTACTGAGTCTACAAAAATCACCCGGTCTCCATCCATGGAGCACAGTCTAATAAGCAAACCATATCAGCAGACATCCAGTTACATTCACCAAATGAGTATATGAATGCCATAACTTCATAACAACTGAAAAAAGCATTGGGCAGTTTTTTTTTTAATCGCAGCTGGATTGCAGCCTCTTCATTGATGTACTACATACACACACATATGTACATACATATATTTATGGAGAGAGAGAAAGCAAATCTCTTGCTGTGCTTGTGCTTGTGACATACCCTCATATAATCATTATATTAATTTACTTCAATTAATCTTACTATATTACCTTAATAATAATTACGAAATATAAATAGATTTCTTAATACCCCCCCCCCCCCCCCACCCCCCGATCAGTGACATATAAAAAGTAGTACAATCAGCATTTTTCATGTTAAACATTGTAAAACGTGTCAAGTAGCTATTAACCATTCCTCCTCAGAGGACAGCACAAGGAAAAGCTGGTCCTTTTGTGTTTTTTGGCGATTTTTGTGTTTTGTGTTTTGACGAGTCTGACAATTATCTGCTACAGGTTTGCAGTCACACAAAGAAAGGGATTCTTTCTGTATTCATATTCACTGTCTCACTGGCAACCTTGAGTCTTAAGTGTAATATCAATCCTCTGTTGAAACCCTAAATTCATGGCAGATTACAGATCTGAACCAAAGTGTGCCATTTCATTTACAACTTAAATAATGTATGTCCCTTCCCAAGGATGTTAGCCAGTTAAGGTAAGGTTAATTCACTTACTCACCTTTCTGTTAGCTGCATCTTACAGGAAAATTCCTGTTTGTTTTCCCAAATTATACACAGGTGGCAGTGTAATGTGGTGGTAAGGAGCAGGACTCGTAACCAAAAAGATGCCAGTTCCATTCCCCACTAGGGCTGTTGTACTCTTGGTCAAGTTATTTAACCCACAGTCAATAAATATCCAGCTGTATAAATGTTTAACATGTAAAAATTTGTAACCTATGTAAGTTAGTCTGCATAATAGTGTCTGCTAAATGTCAATAATGTAATATATAGCAATAATATGTTACTCTATGATGCTGAGCAGAGTGGCAACATTGTGACTGAATCTGGGTTACACACATGTATAATATCTACATGTACAGCATATTAAAGTGACAGGAGAGCACCTTGGTGAAAGCCAGAGTTCGATTTGACATTAACACTTAACATCACTTTTTGCCTTAATGTCTTCTGTTTTTTTCTTTTTTAAATGACCTCAGCATTCCAATACAGACCTGTGTGGACAGCTTAGTTCTTATTTTTTGTCAGGTGAAAAAATGGGAAGAAACAGGTGTCTCTGGGAGCTCTGGGAGTCCATTTAAACAAAGATTCCTGTCTTGTAAATCAATCAATTAATCAGTCTGTCAAATTGTATTCATTACGGCACATTTTTATGATCAAGATTGTCACAAAGCACTGTACATATACTGTAGTGCATTTCCAGAGGGAATCAAAAACCAGAAAACCCAGGCCAATTGAGAAAAAAACTGGAAAATTATTCCCTGGAATAAGGCAGTCAGGAAAGTCATGGAATATAATAATAGAAAAAGATGACATTGGCATAATACATAAGGCATCAGTTCATCAGAATAATTCCTTTCCATAGCCAGTGAGGTGGACAGGGGATCAAAATACTGGCCTCAGGCAGGTTAGGTAAGCAGGGACTGTCCTTCTGGGAGTGGAGGCGCAGCAATGGTCCAGGCATCCTTAAGAGTAATTATCAACCCTTTCATCCAACAAGAAAACAATATTCATTTGGGTTTGCGAGAATTGATTTCAGGACATAGTGATAAAAACTTGCCATCTCCTAGTTGTTTTGCACAAGGGTGAAATAAATCAAGCCCCACTGAAAGGGCTAAATATAATCACCGAATTGATATATGAAGTTACATAATACCATTAAACATGAACCCCTCAGTTTATGCCCCTACAGAGAATAGGAGCGCACTAAATGGCAAGGACAAACCGGTTTAACACAAACCACTCCGGCAAATTAAAACGGCGAGCTCATACTCAAGCTTGGGGGGGGTGGGGGGGTCTATTGCCCCTTACAAAAATGTCTACTGTGGCGGAGACGCTCCGGAACGCACAGCCAATCAGAGCCCGTTTTAAACGAAAGTACGGGAAACCATGCAATGAGACAGAATGACTTTAAGACGATAGTGAAGCCTTTGCTGGCAGAAGACGTGGGGTTGTGGAAAGCTAATTACCATCCGAAGGCGTAATTATTTTTCCCTGCACAGACTGAAATGTAAAAAGGAAAGACCTACATGCCTTTGAGACATCAAACATATGAAACAGGTAAATGATTTGTTTATTAATTCACCAAAGAGACTGACAGCAAATTAATCCCGTCATACCTACGTTCAAAGTGGCTGAAGCGGCTCAATATTCTATAGATAGATAACGGAGACGCCGGGCGACAGGAGGGGCAGTGACTTCGCACCGTTACTGTGGCAACATTTTATGAGAGGGGTATGAAATACGTGCATAGTACGCAAAAATACCCCGACACACCCGGTTTATCCAGTTCTGCGTTGAGACGTCAGTTGCATTGTGATACAGTCAGCACAGTCCTGGCAGTGACACACATAGCTAACTCGGCGAAGGAATCGAAAACGTTCACAGTCAGACTACAGCAATTTTAAAACGTTTTGTTTGCGTGGAAACTACTTAGGTTCAGGCAGGCGAGCTATCAAGAGAACGGTCTTTCTTTTTTCAGTTAATGATGGACTGTCACAGTGTCTCCGGCATGTGTTTCAAGGGGGGTGAACGGATACAGAACGAAAATGTGGGTTATGGAGTTTTACGAGAGCGCATCCCAAATACATTCCCAGTTGATGTACCTCAGGGAGCAGCAGTACTTTGCCCTTGCATTTTAGCAAGGAGGCTTAGAGACCTCTGTGAACCTCCTTGGTTTCGGTGACCGTTGTCTTCACTCAGAGTGAATTGAACACTGCTTCGGTGTTTATTTTCAACTTCACTTTAGTTTCTTGAAGCTTTACGCATCTGTGGTCATTGGCGCATGGTTTATGCATTGCGCGTGATGCAGGGGGTTTAGGAGTAAACGCCAGCGTAACGTGAGCGTGCTTCTAGAAGTTAATCGTTTCCACGCGTCTGATTTATACACCATGCACTAACGCGCGCGCAATCAGCGCAGTTTTTATGGATATCAAAATGGTATAGGTTAGTGTCAGTGTTGTGACTTTAGCATTCGAACATTTTTGAATATATATATATATATATATTAAAATAAATAAAATAACATAATATAAAAAAAATAACAACAACAAACAAAAAATGGTAACTGAAAAGCGACAACGTGTCCAAATTCAGACAATGCATTGCGTCTAATGAATTCCTCTCTGTGGTGGTTACTCATGCATTGTTTTCACATAGCCCCCCACCTGTGGCTTATTTACCCCTCCTCTGTTGGACTGAAGTGTCTACCAGGGCGGCGCACTACTGTGGTGGTTGCGTTCAGGAGTGTGGTGAATTGTTACTGTCATAACAAATGCTGTGTGTGTGTGTATTGTTGCAGGACAGCGGTGACATGACTTTGACGAAAGGATCCTTCACCTACTCCAATGGCGAGGAGTATCACGGGGAGTGGAAAGAAGGCAGGACTTACCAATAACATACCTTGTTATATTTAATGGTAGTCGCTGGCTAAGCAGGCAGCCTTTTTTCCGGGGCAGCTGAGGAGTGCTCACAAGTTTGGGCATCACATGCATGCAGTAAGCTATTTATAGTGCTGGATTCTCACCAGAGCAACATAGGGGAAGTGCCTGGCTCAGGGGTACTTCATCTGTGTCCCACCTGGGGAGGCAAAACATGCAACCCTGCCCCCCTTCCCCTCACAGCCAGAGTTCCTAACCGCTCCAACACACCGTTGCCCTACTTTTCAAAGCGTCCTTGCCCCGCCGAAAGGATGCAACTTGTGCCGATGGGGTTTGAGACAGGTCCCTGCATCCCGTCCCCACTCTCACGGCATAGCAGTGTGCCAGTGTCCCTACCCATTACATTATATTACATTATTGTCATTAAGCAGATGCCCCTATCCAGAGCAACTTAGATATGTGAGAATTTTATCCATTTATACAGCTGAATATTTACTGAGGCAGTTGTGGTTAAGTAGCTTGCCCAAGAGTGCCCCTGCAGGGAATCAACCAGCAACCTTTCCATTACGAGCCCTGTTCCTATTTCCTGTTCCACTACGCCACACTGCTGCCCCTGAATGAAATGAGTCCAATCCGGGCCTCTAAGCTTTTGATATTTGTGGGCATGAGTATTTGGGACTGCAGGTATGGCTTATAAAGGGTTGTTTCCATTAGCCATATTCAGCTACAGGTTGATGGCCTCAGTGAACGTGGCTCCTTCTTAAAGACAGACTGCATTTCCATGTCATTATGTAGAGGGGCAGTTAGTGACAGCAGGATTCTCTGCCCATGTGGCTACAAGCACGGGCACCTCCCACTTTTTTCCATGCAGTGATCAGTCTCTCTGACTGCCTGGAGAAGGTCAGCCTCTCCTTTTATGTTTTCTTCAGATCTCGATACCAAAGGTAATTTCTCTGTGAGGGAGATGGTGCTTTGCCAAGCCTCATTCCTCCTTTATCATATCACAGGGTTCCGTGAACTTGCCTACTTCTGCTGTGTGTAGAGTGACCGTGCAGATTCTGAGCCGTTTGGCCATGCCTACTGGTCCCCTGTTGCTGCCCCACAAGGAGCTTCCCAGAATTCTACAAAGTGCAAAGTCACTGACTGTTGCTGTCAGGCTAAGCAACTGTTTATTTCCACTTATTATGCTTTCATTGTCTACAATGGAGGCTGTTTGTGGACAGATGAAATAAACTCTTACGCCCTTGAGTAGCTGTAATTCAACTTCATTGTGCCATTTCTCATCATAATAGAAACCCACAGAGAAGAGCCAGTTTTTTTACAAAGCTATAAAGTCAGCTAACTTCAAATTGTTTCATGGTTTGACAAGCCAATCCACACAAATCAAGGAGCCAAACGGGGTCCTAATAAACATCCAGCTGTGTAAATGAATAAAAAACTGCCAACCACCCTGGGTAAAAGAGTCTGCATTAAAGATCAGCAATATGGCATTTTATATTTGGATCCTGCACTGTATAAGGGGCTGGGTTATGCTTCTTGCAGGCAATGCAACTGTAACCGTCACATGAACGAAATGACGGAATTGCGACCGTAACGGCTGGTCCCATATGGGGTTGCCTTGCCTGTTGCACACCTCCAAGAATTTTGTAACAATGCAAAGTGCTAGGCGATCGACCGCAAGACCACCGTGTTCTGTTGCTGATGAATGATGTCATGGCTGTAACAAAAATTGACCAGTAGGAACAGTGGGCTGGACCTAACTGTTTTAGCAGCTGATACATACAGCTGATTACTGCCCTGTAAAAATGCTATAAGCGTGAAGGGTCAGCTGGCAGAGGGTGATACCATGTCCATGTATGCATGTGTGTCTGCATGCAAATTTGACGCTTGAATCTGCCCTAAGCCATTCGCACTGGAGGACTCACTAAATAAGAGCATCAGCGAGTGAACATACAGTGTATTATAAGAGCCAATGGGAGGAAATGCAGCTGTGTAACTAACGTTAGGAAATCTTGTGGTTGGAAACATGAATGTTACCTAGGTAGCTATGCAAATACCAGGGAGCTGTGTCTTTTTCTCTCTCTGTAGAGTCTGCAGCATGACATCCCATCAGCGCAGGCATGGTAGCCATCTCCACGCCTTTCACTGCCTTGAAATGGAAACGAACAGTCATGCGTGCTAATCCATGACACCAAAATAAAGAGCAGTTTTTTCCTGCTGATTTTTCTGCTGCGTTGAAGCTCATGTACGTTGGGCCAAGCCACTCACCTGCACCACTGCGGGGAGTTTGACGGTTTAAAATATCGCCCTGCCCCATGGCCCAGGGGGGAGTGTTTGTTGTCAGAATAAACAAAACCAAAGTTTCCACCCAGTTACATTATATTACATGATTGTCATTTAGCAGATGCTCTTAGCCAGAGTGACCTACATAGCTTAGGTTACAATTTTTACATAGGTTACACTTTCTACATGTTATCCATGTATATAGTTGGATATTTACTGAAGCAGTTATGGGTTAGGTACCTTGCCAAAGGGCACAGCAGCAGTGCCCCAGTTGGGAATCAAACCAGCAACCTTTTGGTTATGAGCCCTGTGCCTTACCACTGTGCTATACTGCCACCCCAGTTACTCAGGTGCATACCAACAAGATTCCCCTGGAACACCCAGGAAAAGTTTGCTTCTAGAATAACTAGCACTTGTTTAAGTAACAGTCCAGAACCTTTGAGCCTGTCCTTGGTGCGGCAGGATGCAGCACGCAAAAAATGTGTCGTTTGAAATGCCATTCTTACCTGTGCATCACTTTCCCCCTGCAAGCACGCATGGAATAACACATTCCAATCACCGTTTGGATACTTTGCATTTTTTAGATGCAATTTGTCCTGCATTTATTTTGTGGAATGCCATAAAGGTGGCAAGGTTGAAGAGATGTTTCTGTGTTACTACTGTGATGTATCAATGTCACTCTTTAAAATGTGTCTCGTCTATCTAAACCTTAGATTCTCATAACAATACGACTGCCCAACAGCTTGTCTGAGTTACAGTGCAGTGAGAAAGAGGCTCTAGGAATGCAGTATCTTTTGTTGGTATTTCAATCTTTGCCTTGGTTAATAACAAAATCACTTATATCCTGGTTTGACATTATTATATCTTGAAAGGATATTTCCTTTTTGTGTAACCAAGAAACAATATCATTTTGGCTGAACTACCCACTTTGTAACCAAACCACACCTATTTTTGAGTCCTCCACATTCCCAGGTTACCCCTCACTTCCTCCTTCATAGTTTGTCACTCTACTGGAGTCTACTGGAGTCTCTGTTTCCTGTCTGTCTTTGCTGACCTATTTATTAGTAGTTAGATATAAGCAGAACCATAAAGGTATTTACGACAACAATAAAACATATAGCACATAGAAAGGTTTAGCCTTGCAACAGTTGAACTATTCCTTTAACATTGTGTTCTGTGAATGGGAAAAAATACACAGAAGTAACAGCCTTCTGTAGCAATATCACACCATTAAGGTACAGAGGTGACTGTGATTCTTGGCTATATAAAGCAATTAATTAATCAAGTTAATTAATAACTTAATTTTATTAATTTAGTAATTTATTTTACTGTACAACTGAAAACAACAAACTGAAATGTTATCTATTGAGAAAACAGCAAGACTACATGCACAGTGCTTTTAGAGTTTTTAGCTTTTAGTGTTTAACTTTGACCAACAGAAGCAATTTTGTCTGAATTTCATTCTTGGCTCACATTCCAAATCGGCCTGTTCTTAGCGCCATTCTTCATTTGGCCTGGTTGGGCCTGTATGCTACGGCTCTTAGTGTTCAGGGATAATCTGCGGTGCACTGTGCAGGCTCTGAATGGGGGAAGGGTTTGGGGGGGATAAGCTTCGCCTGTGTCTATCTTATGGCATTATTACATGGGAACAAATCTCTGGAGATCTGAGCACATGTAGGTTTTTCAATCAAATGCAAGTGTTTGTGTGACACCAGCTTAAAGGGGTTGTGGTCTGAAAGGCTTCAAAACTGACATATTGGGTGTTTTTTTTCCGAATTGTTTTTACTCTGTGTGTGTGTGTGTGTGTGTGTGTGTGTGTGTGTGTGTGTGTGTGTGTATGCGCATGTGTGTGTGTGACAGGAGTTGGGGGCAGGGTGGTTTACCATAGGGCTAGTCAGTCATTTGTCAACCTAAAATATGTGCATTAGGACTATTGATTGAAATAAAAGCTGTACAATTTCAGCTAAATCCCAATTAGCTGGCCACCCTGAGCCAGCACAAGACTGGTCCCTTGTAGGTCAGTGAAATCACAGATTACATGTTGAACTGGTTTACGCCATCAAATTAAAAAAAAGAGTTAACACACATGCACTACAACATAGAAACACTGACTCTTCAGTGGAGTGGAGACTCACCAGGACACATCGCACTGTAAAAGAACAAAGCTAAAATGAACTTAAAAAACATGAATAAAGTATATTGAATATAGACACAAAAACAATCATGGACAGATCAATCCAATTTCAAAACGTCCCTAGCACTACATAAAGATTTTCACTTTTCACATTTGTGAAAGTAGCATCTTCATGCTGCTGTTTCAGCCTTGCAATGTTAATTTCAAGCTACTTATATCTTTATGGGGCATGAGAGAGAGAAGAAAGAGAGAGGGAGCGCTAGTAGGCTAAGCCTCTGTAATGGATCACATTAAAAACAGGAACCCACATTCCGAACCTTCTTTACACCGGCTCCCTTTTCTTTTTTTTTTTAACTCGACAAAATCTCCTCTCTCAGAACCTTTCAGATTAGGAAAAGGGTAACATGCTAAGCACAGACAGATGGGAAGCCTAATTTAGCAAACCATTAGCTGCCAGGAGAAAACCCCTAAATCCCAGCACACTGAGAGCTCTGTGTGTGTGTGTGTGTGTGTGTGTGTGTGTGTGCGTGCGCCCTTTGTGCTAACAGCATGTGGAAGCATGTGTTTCACGTTTTAATTTATCCCCAAACACATTAGGAAAAAAACAACTCTGAACTGTAATACCAAAGGGCAGTGTACAGTTTTGATAATCCCTTTCTGACCCAGCAAAGCGTGCCAGTATCAGCGCACCCCTTTCTGAAGACATTCACACATTGCATGTTGTGTTTCCTACCTTTGTGTGCCGTACAGGTCGGAGGCACGGTTTGGGGCAGCTGCATTTTTCAGACGGGACCTGCTATAAGGGACAGTTTGAAAACGGCCTGTTCAACGGCTGTGGGGTCCTGGCGTTTCCCGACGGATCGAAGTAAGCGCATGCTTCTCAACCCGGTGACAAAAAGAGACACCTCCCAAAAGTGTGAGATAGTCATGTTTCTTTTTAAGTGATAGAGAGAAAGGTACAGGGAGAGAGAGAGAGAGAAATTAGTGATGGAAATATAGTTAGCATGTTAGCTTGTTTCCAGCGGGCACAGTTTTTTTTAAAGTTTTCCCTCATTTTCCAATGCTGCAAAGTGTCTTCATCCTGCTGGATGCGTTCAGTGTTTATTTCATGGAGTAATTACACCTGAATTTTTTTTTAGAAATGGTCTAATTCATTTGGTCACAAAAGACTGATGTTTAACCAATGCGATCCATTTTATTGTAGGGGAAACCAATGCATCGATTCACTGATTCATTACCGTTATTGCCTAATAGATAGACATTTTATAATAATTGCATCAGCTCCTTGGCACACAGAGGGTTCAACCTTGGAAGGATAGTAGGGTAATTTTACTGGCTGTTGCAGCAATTTTTTTTTATGTTAGACCCCCATCCACCCCCCACCCACATGTGTAATATGGAAGGTGTAATATGAACCCTATATACCACTGCCTGTATCACAGACATGTATGGAATCTGTAAATGAAAAAAGTAACACTTTAGTTACTCAAGGTAGGAGACCGCTGATAATGCATTTCTTATAATTACAGCCTTGTGAGTCAGTCATACTGTTCAAAGCCGACTATAACTCTGTTCATATAGAGGAGAAAAGACTTAGGCATTTATGTCTACCCACTACCTAACCTCTCTGTTGAATTCTGAACTCTGGAAGTTGGATTTGCGCATTTTTAATTATTCTTAAATATTTGTTTTCCTTTAAATACAGGCAAGTGTAATACTATTTCTTATTCCACACTACTGCACATTAGTTGTGCACATATAGCACAAGTAGTTGCGTATT
Source organism: Megalops cyprinoides (assembly GCF_013368585.1). Lineage (NCBI taxonomy): Eukaryota > Metazoa > Chordata > Actinopteri > Elopiformes > Megalopidae > Megalops > Megalops cyprinoides. The sequence goes on from NC_050583.1 coordinate 50,043,246, forward strand.
TTGTATTTAATGTCATGTGTATTGCTTGTTTGTTTTTTGATATTACATTACAGTATTGCTATTTAGCAGGCACTCTTATCCAGAGTCCATTTCTACAGCTAAATATATACTGAGACAATTCTGGGTTAAGTTCCTTGCTGAAAGGTACAGCAGCAGGGAATGGAACCAGCACAAGCCCGTTTCCTTACCACTACACTACACTGTTACCCTATCTGCCTTATAGCTGGCTGCAATCCAGTTTTCTCCTTGTGTGGTAGTAAAGATGGTGATGATGGTGATGATGATGGGCTCTCACACCACCACGCAGGTATGAGGGTGAGTTCGTGCAGGGGAAGTTCCAGGGCACTGGGGTCTTCAGCCGATACGACGGTGTGACATTCGAAGGGGAGTTCAGTGGTGGATGTGTGGAAGGATACGGTAAGGCCGTGCTTCGTCGCCAATGTAACATTACACTTACAGCTCATGACCAGCTCTGCAAGGCGGCCTGGGTGTGCAAGGCCTACTTACACACCAGGCATTTCCCCTTCTGACTGATACTGTATCGCTATGGCCGTTACTTACTTATATTTAGATTTTTAGATTTTACATTGATTTTTATATTTTATATTTAGATTTTTATACATAGATATTTGGGTTTAGTATATTTAGAAGTATATTTAAACTGCATTTTGCTTTGAAACTCCTAAAGAGCAGTCTTACTTTTACATATGTGTATTGTAGAGTAACTCAGGCAGATGTGAGGATTATAGTAGCTAACAGGATTGCAGGATTGGAAGTTTGGGAGTTGTGAGGATGGGTTGTGTTTTGTCTGGCGGAATCCAGCTTGCTGTTGAAGTCGAAAACAGGGCATGGGACGGCCTCTTACCTCCATCGCTGCATCTGATCCTGTCCCGCGCAGGGCTGCTGACGTTCCCTGACGGGGCAGCGGGGTCGGAGCGGAACGAGGGCCTGTTTGAGAACAGCCGGCTGATGAAGAGGGAGAGCTGCCAGGAGGTGGTGAAGCGGGCGCAGGCCTCGGCTGCTACAGCCCGCGGGCTCGCCGTATGACCCGGAGCGTACGGCGTCAGGGACAGCAGGGTAGCACCTGACTCCTCTCTCTTTTTTCTCTACCTCCCTCCTTACCTCTCACTCTATCATACCAACTTTCTCTTTCTCTCACTCTCGCTTCCTTCCTCTCACTCTTTAACTCTCACATTTTCTTTCTCTCTACCTCATCCCTGCCTCTCACTCGTTCTCACGATCTTTCTGTCTCTCTACCTCTCTCCCTTTGCGTCACTCTCTCTTGCTCTGTTCCCCTCTTTCCCCTTTCTCTCTCCCTCTTTTTCACATTCTAGCTCTTCTTTTTGTCTGCTGCTGCATGCAGCAAAACCTCTTCTGCCTATATTTCAGTAGCAGGCTCAGTGCTACAGTGTCCCCCACATAGATGCCTCTTCCCCCCAAAAGCCTCCAATCCAGGGTCACGTGACCTTTATGAAATAAGTCATAAATGTCAGTATGTGGATCACTGAATGAATTTTCAGACAGCAGAATGCGTTTAAGGTATTTGCTGAAATTAGATTTAACGGAGTTACAGGGCTTAGGATGGATGTGGATGGACATCCTTTTTCGCTCGGAGTCCAGGGGGCAGTGGTTACACCTGGCAATCCAGAGGAGACTGCTGAACCCCTTCCCTCCACCCCGTTGGCTGGGTTCCCGCAGGAGGGATCTCACACAGGAAAGTGAATGGTCCGACGGGGTGTTATGCAGGCTGAGAAAACCGGTTTAGCCGGGTCTGCCCGACTGAGTGGTTTACAATGCGAAATCCAAAAATGTACAGCACGAATATAGTGTCAACAAGTCATATAATGCCACTGTCACGTTAGCAATGTTTGTGCATACTGCAGATAACATTTTACAATATCTGTAGCTTAAAAATAGATTTTACATGTGCTTAAAATTATGTACATTATATATGCACGTTGTCTTATGTGTACAGTGTTAAAAATCTGTTCTTCAGCTTTGTTAGAATTGATATTTTAACATTGACATTGGTACAGTATTTTAACTGTACTGTCACTTTTTTCATAAGGGCACCCAACCCTAATCCTGACTCAATCCAATTAGTGCCAAAAAACTGACCCGGGGTCAGTGCCTGGGGCGCCATCTGTCTACGCAGTGGTAGTGTACAATGCTGTGCGTCCACAGATTCATTTACACCTCGCCAGTGACGGGAGAGTGGGGTCACTTCTTATGGAGCTACCATATGCTGTCAGTCACTGACACACCAATCAAACCACTTCATGCGCCATTGCAGAGACACTGTGATTGGTTCAAATCACTGATGTCACAAGATAGCCCCGTCCTTGCTGGGTATTTGGGTATTTTTATGTAACCCCACTCCTTCATCACTGCTTAGTGCCGTTGTGGTGAATTGCTGTAGGGCTCTGGTTCTGCTGTGGAGTTTACACAGTCAACTCAACCCTCCACCCCCTACCCACTATGCACGCACGCACACACACACACACACACACACACACACACACCCACCCACCCCAGACCTGGACTGCATCCTGCCCCCCACCCCAAACAGGGCTGAAGTGGAGTTTGGAGTTTGTTGGTGCTCAAAAGCCTTGGAATGTAGATCTCCATCGAGAGCCAAACCCCGCCGAGTGGGAAGTGGGTCTCCTCAGCAGGGAAGCTGCTATCAGGCTGCCTACATCAACAGCCAGCTCTCAGCGCCGAGATTCACCGCGGCAATGGAGGCAAGTGCCTGCACCGAGTGTAATTACGCCGATCTCCTTCAATCTGATCAAACCCTCTCCCGTCTTAAAACCACGGGACATGATCATCTCCTTGAGCAGGGTTCACCTTTTCACCTTTATGCCTGCGTGAACGAAAACACCAACGAGCAAACAGGAAACGGTGCATTTTAGGGATGCACTCTTCTGCCTTGTGAATGGTGTGAGCCTCTTTGTGTGTTTGAAATGCATTGTCTGTAAAAAAAAAAGATATTGAAAATTTGAAGTGGTGTTATTCACCAAAAGCAAAGCCTGATCAACAGATGTTTGTATTGTGAGTAGAGCTTTATCATCACAATTTTCACATCTGTGCCATGCATGTGAATTTGTCTGTTAAACAAGAACTGAACCAGGCACCTTAACCCTTTTGCACGTAACTTATTTTATGCTATGTAGCACGCGTGTTATGTTACATGGTTTGTTATGTTTTCATTAGCGTTATTAATCTTCTCATAGTTTTCACCGCTGCATTTGCTATACTTTTTAACATTACATTGAAACTCAAAGCTAATATTAGCTAGAATGCTACCAATCTAGTGTTCTAATCGCACCGGTTTGACCGTATGTGCTAAATGGCTAATCACACCGGTGTGACCGTATGCGCGAAAGGTTTAAACAGCTACAGCTACTCTGAAGGCCATCTTACCTCCTAGCAGTAAAATGTCATGTACTTTGTCTGAAGCTGTTCACTCAGTGGGTGGGTGAGGGAGTTAGTGAGTGAATAACTGACTGACTCACTTCCTGACTGACTGACTGACTCTATGGTTTCCAAGGCAGCCTCCTCCATTCACAGCCAAAAACAGGAGTATCGGCCCCCCTCCCTCAGGGGAGAGGAGGTTAACAGTACGTCCACACTTGGCTTCTGAAAACTTCCACTTGGTCGGCAATCACTATTTTCCAGTGAGAGCCCTACTCATTCTGAAGCTGAACATTTTGCTCACAATAACATTGTATAGTGGGAATCCAGTCTATTTTGAGCTCTCCCAGCATGCTTCAGTGTCACAGAGAAAACACAACAGCCAATGAGTTGCCACCAAATATTAACCTCACGTAGGGGGCGGGATATGACAATAATGTTACGACCACCTCCTGAGCTTCAACAACACAGACCCTGGCGTTAGGGCTGATTTAAGCTTGTTGTGGTCAGTGCAGCCTTACCCATCATACAAACAAAGCGATGTAATTGTGACCCTAACAGCCTGTTGCACACCTCCCCGTCTTTGTAACAATGAAAAGGACTATGCTGGCAATCACAGGATTGCCACGATAGATGATGTAGTGATGATGACTACTGCCACCTCTGGAAAGCAAACTGACCGATAAAAACATGCTGGAACAAACCGTTTTGGCAGTTGATACGTACCACCACCTATTGTCTAATGTACATAAAGCAATATACATAAAGGGTCTTCTTCCCACAAACAGCGGTGCCATATCCACATATACACATTAGGATCCACATGCAAATTTGAAGCATAAATCAGCCCTTAGTCCTAAATCTAATGTGGACGTACCGTACAGATGTATGACAATGAGACCCTTAATATGAGAGCAGTGACCATGTGTTGTCAGTGACCTACTGAATCATAGCATTTTCTCTCTGGAGAGCAAAGACTTTTGATTGGTTCTTACCAGTCAGTAATTGACAGCACATGGTAGCCCTGCCCATTATGGTAGAGCCTTGCTGCCCTTATCACTATGTATGACTGCTTGTAATGAGGTTGAGGAACAGCTGAGAAGGCTTGTTTGAAGTTAGGCTCCACTCTCAAGGAAATGACCGCAATGATATTATTAACCAGAACTGCCTTTGCTGTGTGAAACAGTCTTAATATAAGATGTAATTTGGGAAGACGGACCATTGTTCCGGCTTGTGTGTTTTTTTAACCCCCCTCTTCTGCTCAGTGGAGTATCCGGTTGAGAGACAATGCCTCAGCTCCCAGAGGAATGTGTCAAAGGTCTTATTTCTGGGAGAAGCTGCCATCTTTTTCGTTCCCGGTAACTGATCGTCAGCTGAATGATTCATGTGGTTGTACTGTAAGATGCACTATGATATGCCAAGATTTACTCGTACACACACAGTGGATGTCTCACCCCTTTTGTTTATGCTGTATGCTTGTAAAAGGGGTGTTTAAATAAATGGTGTGATGCATGTAGGTTTTGAGATTATGTGAAAAATATATATATATATATATATTGTGAAGCAACTGGGATCTGCGTCTGTGGTGTCCTTATTACCACAACACTAAACAAAGAGCCTAAAGAGAGTTTCACTTATAATTATATGTGCCTCTGTGCCTCAGAGAATGGATGTGCTTCATAATCAATACAGGATGGGTGTTAATATTTTGAGTCATTGTTTGCAAAATGTTCAGTATTGCAGAGTTGTAGAAGTCTTGTATCAGCACTAATGACTCAGATAAGCCAGTTCCCAGAAACACCGCTCTTTCATGTTGTCTTTCTCTTGCAAGGGCTGAAATTAAATACACACTGTTGCAACAAAAGAGAGGTGGTGACTGGCATGACAGAGGAACAAAGATTGCCCTCTTTCCCAAGATATTTATATTCAAGAGTCTTCTGAGGTAAACTTCTTTTTTGTCGTTTGGCGTGATTTGTTACCTCTCACTGAACCATGACGGCAGCGGCAGCCCCCAAAGGACAAAGGGCAAGTTCATCGCGTGTGCTGTACAAATTAAAAAAAATAATTTTAAAATTTCAATATGAGGGCTTATAAAAAGGATATGCATTGAGAGAAAGGATTTTGGACTATGGTCCTAATTCAATGACTCACACATTCAAGCTTTAGGTAGAATTTGCAGACTGCCGCTCCACCCCCACCCCACCCCCCATTTTCTTCTGCCACTAAAATAGCTCTAAGGTGTTCTCGCCTGGACTTTAACCTGTTTGCATAACGCATTGCCATGGCGACCATTTGGTGTTCCCTTAATTTGTATCATCTCAATTCCAAGTGCTCGCAAGTTGCCTAATCAGTGGTTGCCATGGCGAAATATTAAAATATTCTCCGCCTGTGTGTCTTTTTCTTTTACCTGACAACAACGAGAAGAGCGAGGAGCGCGCCTCCCTTTGTTTCTGCGCTGTGGAAAGGGCTGCTTCCTGTGCGCCCTGGCCCTTACCTGCGTTTTTCACCCGGTCAGCAGCGGAACCGCTCTGTCTGTTAAAACCTGCCGCTTATCTTATCGGCGCAACAAGCGTTGCGTCTCCGCTGTCAAAGGGAAGTGAAAGCGCGGTGTTAAAACTCAAGTGTTGCTGGAATTAACACTGCCTTTGTATTATTGGGGGGGGGGGCAACATATGCGCAGTTAATGAATAAAAAACTCACGCACTTAACTGGCACCGCTTTCAGCATGGCCTCTCATTCAGCCTGCACACTCGTGAATGGATACCTTTGTTACAGGGGTTAATTAATTACACTTTAAAAGAGTGACAGATGTGCCGCGGTTTTATTTCATTATTTAGCTGTTATTAGAGCCTTGGGCGTCCTTACACATTTTTAGGGTGAATGTCAACATCACAGGAGTGGGAGAGGAGAAGCCTGGATGAATTGATGGGGGACCAAATCCTGTTAGAATGTGATTTTTCTCCTGTACAAATTCGATTTTTTACTTCTCCCCTGAGTTGTTGCTCGGGTCTTACTCTGGTACTCGGCCAACAGAAGAGTCCCTCAGAAGCCAATACACATGCTCAGTCATGCATCTCTTTCTTGGTGGGGGCGGGGTCCTTTAAGATGGGTAATATAGAGAGGTCCCTGAGGGTTCCCACGCCATGGAGAAGATATCACAGAGCATCTCTCTTATGTGGCAAACAGGGCAGTTAGGTTAGCTGACTGGGAATCAGAACTTACCCTTTATGAGAAAAAAATCACATTGGCACGGTTTTAAAATCTGCTTAACTGAGTTCACTGGGATGCCTCTATGACAGCTAATGGATTGCAGGCAGCACTGTTCCTGTAATCGGCATTGCCCTCATGTGGCTGACTTGTGGTATTGCGTGCTACAGATGCCGCACATAACAGAAGGCAAGGCCAGGCATGTCAATTTTACATGATCTATGTGAGTTCAGAAATTAAACTAGAAAATGCCATTACTTCACTTTTGGTAAGAGTTTAATCATAAGGCACCAGAACACTCATTTTTACAGCAGATGGGCTGATATCCTGCACATTTTGGAAACCTTGCACCTCAGCTCCCCTGTTAGACTTATATGTAAAAATGGACATGACTAAACATTTGTTTAACACGCACACATGAGAACATGAGTGTTAGATTAAACCAAAATAAAAATACATTTGGGTATTTACATGTATTTGCATGGCTAGATTATCCCTACATAATAATACACCCATACATACGTATTAGCAGACTTGATTCTTGTTGCTTTTCACCTGCCTTTGCCGTCATTGGTATTGTATATAATCAGATGTTTTTAAGGCAGTTGTGATCAAAATCGAATATCTAATGCCAGCATGACAGGACTCCATTTTTGTTTGCTTTCTGAAAACCATTTGCACGTTAGAGTATGGTGGGGTGTGGAGTGAAAGGAGCTCAGATGGAGGACAAAAGTTTAGGACGCCCTGCTTTAATACCTCATTCCAATGGAACGGGTTGGTACTCCTCCCACCAACTCCTCCACCCAGCACATTACCCCATTCAGAGCCAGCCATTGGAGGAAAAGTCCTGCCGCAGCATCTTGACCTCTGACTCGGAGAGAGGCTGCAAGGGGGCGCGGCATACGCCACCATGGTAACCGAACCACTCCATTGCCTGCTTCAGGGCTGCGACCCCAAACTTCCTGGTCACCTGGGGAAAAAGAGAGATACAGAGGGAGGCAGATAGAGACGGCATGATATTCAATTGCCTTTCTTAACCTTCAAAATCAATAGCACACTCCTCCATTAACTAGAGTCTACTGGAAGGTCATGGCAAAGGGGTTATTTAAACAGACCTCAATCCGGAAAAAACTGACACATTCTGACAAGGTCATGGGCTGACTGAGTGAAAGAGTCCTACATCAATTCTGTGAGATCAATTTGAACCCCCCCCCCAACAACTGTCAAATAAATGTAATGAAAAACAGAATAAAGGATGCACGTCTTTACCGCGGTGTTGGGTTCGATGAGCCGGTACTGGAGAGCTTTTGCTGCCTCCCATTGGCCAGACAGGCACAGCTCCTCCAGCTGGCACACCTGTGGCCCCAGGATGTTCGCCAGGGCACACACTCCGCCCACTGCCCCTGAAACACGAGACGTGGTGCATGGGACCAATCAGAGAGAGGGAGACAGGTCTGCCTGGCCTCACCAGCCTATTTAAAAATAGCAGAAGGCTGACATCAAGGAACCCTGTCACACCACCACCCCCCCCCCCCCCCCCCAACTATGAACAAACAATAGAAGAGAAAAAATGAAGACTGTTCACCATTCCACCCACTCCCAAAAGAACACAGCAAACGTCTCCTCGGAGGAGGCTGAGTGCCCTCATTGTGATTGGCTGACCTTTTCACCCTCCCCTGCCCCCAACCAAAAAAATCCCTTCCCTTCAAGTTTTCATGTTCTGATTGACAGGTTGCAAAGCCTGCTAAATTCCGCCTCTCTGATTGGGTGACGACGGGTCTCAGTGGGTCCATGGCTCCACCCACTGCAGATCGTTTCTACGGCAGCGCATCACGACGCTCCGAAAAAGAACCGCGTTGGGTGGAAGAGGATCCCCTTTACTGCAGTGCTAATATTACATGCATTGTTATGATGCAAGCCCCAGCATCAAAGGCTTCAGGCAGCTGCTGGAATCAAACAGGGAAACGGTTTACGCAAATCCGAGTCTTAGAAAAGATGAGCTTGTAGTTAATAGGATTTAAATTAAATGTTAACATGAAATTCACATAAAATGAGTCAAACGAGAAAAGGTGGGTTGCATCCCTCCAGAGAGTTAGAACCGCTTAACAGCGAGAAGCAACCCAAGAAAGTGGAATTATGGGTAAAGCAGACAGACACGTTACTGTCATTAATAAACAACAGCGCGCAATGGGCTTTTCAAACAGAGACACCCTGGAGAAGAAGAGCTGACTCATGCCATCGAAGGTGAAGGAAATGACTCAAATCCTACCTACAGAGTAGGCAGCCAGGAGGAAACCAGCCGATCCCGCCAGTACCTGGAAATCCTCTGAGCTAGTTTTGTGAATAATCAGAGCTATTCTTGTGATCTGTGGGAGGAAAAAAAAAACAAATCACGACCATCTCATGACCAAATCTGTCAGGGTCTTCTCAAGGGAATATGTCTCAGAAAGTGAACGGTGACTTTAAAAAAGCTGGATCTGAAAAGAACGGGGGAAACAGTCCACTTTTTTAGTTTGCTAATTCAATTGCAGTTGGTGATATTTCAACCCTGCAGGTGGAATGGTAAAGCGAAAGGTCCCTCTCACATCGCCTCCACTGTCCTTTAGTCCCACGATGTTGGGGTGCTGGGAGAGGGCCACCACGGCGTCCACAGGCAAATCTAGGCCCGTGTTGGCGGGCACGCTGTACAGGACCACAGGCACCGGGCTGGAGTCCGCCACCTGCAGCCGGAGACCGAGGGGACGTCACTGACCGCAGCCCCCACCCCACACTCACAGAGGGGTACCCCACATGTTGGGCCTCAGTTGTTAGGTTTGGCACATGAGCAAAACGAGAAACAACCTTTGTCTGTATCAGATTTCATTTATTCATCAGAGTAACGGATTACTCAGCAGGAAGATCCATACATCAGAGTTCCTGTATTTTGGAGGTGGTGTTATTCTTACTTTCAAGCTTGATATCACATTTGCCACGTTTGCTTTTAGGTCTTTATTGCTTCCAAATTCAGAATTATTTTTTTTTTTTGTAAGTATAAGGCTATTGATCTAGCCTTACGGCACCCACACGCAGCTTGCTATGTATCTCCTGTTGAAGTCTTGATCACCAAGAAATAGTAGAGCATATTGTTAATATGCAACTACTTGGAAGTGAAGTATACTCTGTCATTATATCCAGGAAATAGGTATCCTGAGTGCCTTGTTTAGATGCAAAGTTACTCATGCTGATTTGATTTTTTAATTTCCTAATTATTGTGGGGCTTTTGAGTATCGTTTTAATAATTAAATTGATTACTTACCACAGAGTTAAGGAAGCATAGAGTAACAATGATGCTTTATTGCATCTGAAAGCAGCAAATGTAGCTATACTTACTTAAAGCATGTCTCTGTGTTGTTTCCACACACATTCCACACACACACACACAAACACTACTTGTACACTGTTGTATAAATAGGTAATGGAAACTGTTTGGACTATGACTGTCGTCACCGTGCGGTCACCTGTGTGTAGTGGTGAATGAGTGCTTTACTGTCCATCCTCCCACGGTAGTAGCATGGGGTGACCACCAGGACGGCGTCCGCTCCAGCCTGAACCATCTGCTCAGTCATCTGCACTGTGGCCATGGTGGCTGCCAGGAGAGAAAGACCGCGGGCCTGCTGTTACCTCACACAATCCAGCTGCCGTTACCTCACAAAATCCTGGTCTACCTAAAGATACAGGGGCAGTAGTGGAGCCCAGTAGTTAGGAGCAGTGCCTGTAATCACCATCATCATCGTCATCATCATCATCATCGTTACTATCTCACAAGGAGAAAACGGTTATGCAGCCAGCTATAAAGCAGATAGGCCAGCGATGTAGCATAGGGGTAAGGAACAGGGCCCGTAACTGAAAGGTTGCTGGTTTGATTCCCTGTTGGGGCACTGCTGCGTTGTTGCCATATATATGGCTGAGGGGCCATGCCGGTGGCGTGGTCCTGGGTGCGAACGCGTCCCGCTTACACTCGCAGCCCGATCCGGCCATCACCAGCTTCTCCCGGGGGAGGGCCTCCCTCACCCTGCGCACCACCTCCACCCGCTCCTCTGCTGTCAGGTAAGGGTACTCCCCGTTCGAACCCTGGACCACCAGGCCTGCCACAGAGAGGAGGGGGAAAGAGCGTCACCTTAGAGCGTTTCACTACAATCCACACACAGGTTATGTGTGAAAGTTGGCTCATACACCTAGCATGTTGAGATCTGATCATAATTTCTCATTTCAAACTGAAAATCATTTTTGAGATATGGGTTGTCTTTTCTCCACTTTTACGCATATCCAACTCAAGTATTGTTGACATTTTACGATTTTACACCTAGGTAAGACAGTCAGAATCACAAAAGACAACAGATGTATCAGTGCAGAGCAAGGGCTTTAATATGACACTGAGATTGTTACACTGACATCATGACTGCGTCCTGTGTAATGCCTGAATAACTGGTGAACACAGCTTGGACCTGTTAGAGCAGTCCTGTCAGAAACAGACACAGTTAAGCTGAATCATTAGGGTACACCAAAGGAAATCCCAATCCAAAGGAAACTGACATTGCGGAAATACAAACAACTGAATGAGTGGCCACAGCCTGATAATCAAAAAGGTATTAAGGCATAAGAATCCTTGGTTAGCAGATAGTATCGGCTGTGCAGGGACTGAAAACTGCAGGTACCGAAACCTTCCTACACTTTCTGACTCTGATTTGTTCCCAAAAATGCAGACAAATATGGGCAACATCCTATATAAACTGCCTTCCCAGACTCCCGGACAACCTTGATGCGGGTGAGGGAGGACGAGCAAACTGATGGCCGATGTATTTCCTTTCCAAGGTCTGAGGAACAGTATTACTGTTCACACAGACAGAAAATGGACGAATCTTGTTTCGTTTTTTTCTTTTTTTTTTACAACGGGTATTATATTTTACTGTTTATGGACAGCGTTGTTTATATTATTACTAGATCAGCTATAAACTTGCTTTAGCAATAGTACTCTTTTAGAGTCCTGCGTACGGTACACATTAGATTCAGAGTATGATTTTAAAACGAATTAAGACCCTGAAAGCAAGCCTTCTGTGCACACATGGCTGCAGTTCTATTTCGAGTCCGTTAGGTGCCCCCCTACGGTCTTTGCCTCGTCTGTGCAGGGGGAGGGGAATCGCTTTTCTACCAAGTTTGGACTCTGTAGCTGCCAATATTACCCCGACCTTCAACTCTTACAGGCAGACAAAAAAACTAGCCCATTATCAAAGCTGTGCAGAACAGGAGTGATTTTCCTACGATTCTTCAAGGTTTAGTGCGGTCCCTGCGGTTGACAGACTAACCACAGGTTTTAATAAGCTAAAAAGTCCCACATTGAGACCTAGACCTAGGCCGCTTTAATGAGAATACAAAAATAGAAAGGGAGGACACGGGGAAATATTTATTTTAATTAATTTTGGCTAAATTAATTTAGCTAAAACATCAGGCAGCGAAATTATAAGGCCAACGACGGCAATTGGCCACACACAGCATGAACATACTAAGTAAAACTGGCATCGTATTTTCTTATGGGATCAGCTATTCTCTGTTCTTACTATTAGCACGTTATCTATTTGGGAAAAAACAGTTTGATCAGAAATGCACTGTCACCCGAGAGTACACCAAGACGGCAAGTGGGTACTACCTCGAAAAGGCATCTTGGCGTATTTCTGCAGGTTGTCATGCAGTTTCTGGTAGTCCACCTCTTCTTTCTCTGTGAACGGTGTGGCTATCGGAGGGTAGATGCCGCGAATGTCCATTCTCTGACCTGCACTCTGAGCTGCGGTCCGCCTCCATAGCGTCGCAGCGCTTCTTCTGCATGTTTTACCTAAAGTTCTCAAAGCAAGCATTATCAAAACCGGTCTGCCCGTGTTGCTCTGGGCTAACTGTTGCAGCTAGTTAGTCAAACTCCGATTTTATTGGTAATGCAGTGAGCCGGCTCTCAGTTAATATACAACACCGCTATCCAAATATTTACTGAGCGCCCGAACGGAGAAGCTATGGCTCAAAAAAAGATTTATAAAATTAAACAATTATCAGAACAGATGACAGGGACTCAAACATATCATTTAAGTAGAAACTAATAATAATTACTTGTGTTTTATGGAACTTTGCGTCTTTGTGCAGAGTAAGCGTTTGTGGTTGAGAACTATTACGCAGCTTTTATGGTTAGCCAAGTTTGACAAGCTGAAAGTGCAACAGGTCCCTAGCCCAGTCGCTTGCTAGTTATGTTCTTATTGAAACGCACGAAACGACAAACTCTTTGTCTTGTTGACCCAGCTTCTGTAGTGTCCTGTAGTAATTCGAGAACAGTATAGTCTAGCTCTAGTCTAGACAACTAACTTTAAATCTGTTGGTGTAAGTGGCTGGTTTGTAGTTTTGCATTCATTTATACACAACTTACAACGACCTTCACTTAACGTTACGTTGTTGCCATGATCACTCCAAATATAACGATACAATAAGCGCTGTTTATCACGACTTATGCTATACTAGTTTGATACAGACGACTAATTTGCGCACATTAATGTAGAGAGTTTAAAACACGGTTTAAATCTGTACACCGTAAACTTTTGCCTAGTTCCAGTCTCTCTACGGATCCCGCGTGCTTCGTAAACTAAGGGACATTCTAAAAATTCCAATTCCAAATAGCCGCTCCACGTATCGTAAAAGTAAGTGAAGAAACCTTTTGCAGATATAAACGACTGTCACCTTCCAGCAGTGAATCAACTTTTTCATTTTATAATTTTAATGCATGATATTTGCAGCCATTTTTAAATAAATGTTTTCATATCATAAATTCCACAGAGAAGGAAAGGGGGTGTTCCTGGATACTTTCTACCTCAGCAACTGATCCAGGATCACCATACCCATCCTAAGTATGATTGATCCAAATTCGGCTTGAAGATAGAAAACACTTTATATGAATGATAAGAAATTGAACAAATAGATGTTTAAATAGAATGTGTAGTCAGATTTTAATCAGAGCACCCCATAAATGTGGATGTTCCCTTCTTTGCTAAGTTAGTCTTTCAAAACCACGACAAACTAAAGGTGCTCGATTGTTTCATTGCACACATGCTAGGTTGTGAAGTGGTCTGAAATGTGTAAAATTTTCCCAGATTTTACTTAATGGAGTATAGCATGATAAAAAGCTTTTATTGTAGTCGGATGGTAGCATTTATTGTTTTATATATTGCGCAGGTAGGTTGAAATTACATTTGCATCCATATTTATCCGTTGTGCAGACCCTCTTAATCAGAGTAATGAGGGTAAAAAATGGCAAAATGCATGTAATTAATTCGCGTGAAAGAGTAAATACAGGACAGAACCGACCACTTCCGAACATGCGTCAGCCCCGTACACAAGTGCCGTGACAAATACTACATACATGGTTCAATAAATAAACAACACAGCCTACAGCGTAGCTCTTAAGTGCAAAGAAGCATACATGAATCTCAGCATTTAAGTGTCACTTGTGTCACGTGTCTGGAATAAGACGCTTGTTTACAATGAGAACAGTGATGACAGCACCAAAAGAACAAACGCCAGAAGGTAAATGTAAGTTTATCGCGTTTCACAACGAACATCCGTTGTCCGTGATCATGCCAGCTGTGTCATTACACAGGCCCACTAATGGGGCAACAAGCAGCAGCTAGGATTAGTGATCATTTGCAACTGTCGTCATGTCCGTGGATAGGAAAACGCTGGCCGTGGTTCTGTAGCGCTCCAGGGCAGTATACCTAAATACAAGTAGGGTCAAGGACTCCTGGGTGGCGCAGCAGGCTAAGGCGTTCTGAGGCTGAGTCCGACTCCGCAGCAGTGGAACAAAATTAGCCTGGCTCGGTGGGTAGGGTGGGTTTTGTGGTTCAGATAATGTCTGGTAGGTGCATCTGTTCTAATGTCGTTCATTATCCTGGTGCACAATAGGAGTTTTAGCGTTACAGCTAGTAATTGCTGGCATGAGAGTGTGTCAGAGGATTGCATTTGCTGCTTTACGAGTAGCCAGTTGTAATTGTTGTAAATATTGAAATATGAAAAAATAACGCAGAATAAGGCATAAATCTTTTATAGCAAATAAAGCCCCCACATTTCAGGATTAACCCAGCAACACACACGTATTAAACATACTCTCATTTCATAGTTGCATGACTAGAAAGCTTATCAACATCTTTGAATATGGCAAATAGTAATGGCCTTTAGTGTACAAAAACCCTAGGACCTGGGTTTAACTAGGCTATGTCGCTTGTTTCATTGGCATTTGTGTTATCAATGTAGATTCATGCTATCCTTCTAATAATGCCTCTCCTCGTTGACCTTGAAATACTACTCCATTCGAGTGACATTAATGACCCTGAAAATGATGGTCACAACATTCCTGCATGCATATGTGCATTTCACTGGTGCTTTTGCTGTGCTTTGGAATGTAGCAGCAGTGAAATGTATTTATATAGACAGACAAAAGTAGCAGGAACACCAATTAATATAACAATTTTAACTAATAAAGAGTTGGGCCATCCTTCAGAACAGGTTCCAATCCTTGCCTTGGAACAAAGAATGAGGGGTAAGGAGAACTACTTTGGGAAAAAGGTATGTCTTTAAAAATATCAAAAAGGTGCTGTTTGGAATAAAGGGAAATCAATCATGACACAAATCTGGCTGTGGCTTGTCATTTGAAATAGCAAAAATAATCCAAGGTCAAAGCCATCCTCCGAAAGATACCAACATGCATTTTGCATCTGAAATGCTTTGGAAAGCCATTTTAATAAAGCCTTTTTCATCTTTGTGCCTCAGTTTTGCCTTGGTATCTTTTGGACGATGCCTTTGACTTGGTATCATGTTTACGATTTCAAATTACAAGTCATAGCCATAGCCATTTTGATCACTCTTCCAATCCTTCTTGGAATGCAGTTGTACAAGTTTTGAACTGCTTCTAGTGGGATATTGGACCACTCTCCAGCTTTCTGAGAGATAAAGGAGGTGGAAGTCTAGGAACTCTACATTCCAGAACTGCCTATAAAGGTTCTGTGGTGTTTAGATCTGGTGATTTGGAGGTCTTGGCAGGTATCTGACTTCATCCTGGTATTCATGAAACCACTATTGAATCCATTTAGCAGTGGATGGGGGTGTTATGGTATCATATTCCTTGTCCAAAATTCTACCCTGTATAGTAATAGCTGGACCCAGTCACTCCCACAAGATGGCTTTTTAAGTTAAGTATTGCACAGAGAAAACATGGATCACATTTGTTCCCCACTCAGTTGTAACCTTTTAAATACAATCCAACAAACCAAAGTCTACACCAACATTCTGCTTTTGGGAAGTTTAATGAAAGCCACTAGAACTACAGAGAAGTATCAGAAGGTTGCTTGTTCTAGGTTAGGTTGAGCAAGAGACCTCCTGTTAAAGAGGTCACTTAAATCTGACAAAATACATCTTAATGGCCATTAGAAATGTGTTTTATGGTCAAATGAAAGGGAAATTGCTTTTTGGACATATGCCATGCTAAAAAATACTTACATATTGCCACTGTAAACTTTGGCAGGGACTTTGGTTTTTTTTTACCATCTGGGGATCCTGAAGCCCTTGTCAAAATGGAGGAAGTCATGCACTCCAACATGCAAGAGAACATTCTGGCCAAAAACCCGGTTCCCTCTGCCTAGAAAAAAATGGATATTCAAGTATGACAACGATACAAACCACATATCTACTCCATAACTACAAAGTAATCATTATCTGGGCACAAAATAAGTGTTCTTAACCGGCCATCTCATCAACATCATATCATCATCACATAAACATCATCCAGAATCTCGCTCATCGTCTGCTGAAGACAAACCCAAAATTGAAATCCCTTTCCTTCCCTTTCCCCCAGAATATGGACTGGATTCACATGACATGACATTGCATTACATTACATTACATGCATTTGGCAGACACTTGCATTTGGCGGTGGTTAAATGTATGTTGAGGGTGAAAATGAGTGGAGTTACGGTGAGCTGCTTTTACCAGCAAGGAGGACTGAGATTGTAAGGATGGTTATCCGTCGTCGAGAGCATGAAAGAAAAACCCACAGAGGAAGTAGGGGGGCGGGGTCAGGGTCCGACGCTGCATTCACAGGAAGCTACAGCAGCTGTGTAATTAACCCTGGAAGCCCTCTGCTTCTGTTACATACACACGCAGGCACTAACGCAAGGATGTTCAGATATTCAATTTAGTCCTGCGATGCTTTATCCTGGATAAAGGGCTATTAATCTTGATAATAAAATCACCCACCCATCCCCCCCACCCCCAAACTGGAAACAATTGATCCCTGTGCCTGCGCAGTGAGGCGAATGTCAGAGAAAATGTCATACTGCTTCCTGTCAGCAGGGAAAATGAACTTCACTTGACCTTTTACGCTGTCTGACCATGCCATCGGAATACCGGGAATCAATCAAATTTCACAGTTTCAAAAAGTGATTACTTTTGATTAATTTCTCTTTTTTTTCATTTGGCATCGAGCAATGGGCGTGTTAAGGCCTTGATTTGCAGAACAATATTTCACGTTATTTTAATATTTGTATTCAATATTGGCTTCGTGCATCCTTTCTGGCAAATGTTTTTGGAAATTTATAATGATGACTGATTTGTGTTGTATGTGGGTGTGTCTATAAGTATGTGTGTGTGTGTGTGTGTGTGTGTGTTTGTGTGTGTGTGTGTGTGTGTGTCTGTCTGTCTGTTTGTCTGTCTGTCTGTCTCCATCAAGGGCAAATAAAAATAGTCCCAGATTTGTGTCAGGCAACCAAAGCAAATTCATCATCTGCAACAGTGCCCAAATCTTGAATAGATTCAAAGTAATCCATGTTCCCGCAGTCCTCAAATCGAAGGGAATTACCGAGGGAGTAGGAGTTGTCTATGGAAAGAGAGAGTTTATGGTCAGGTACCTCTGAACTGGGCAAGAATCTGGTTTGTTTTCAGATGCTGTGGATCCCCCTCCATTCTACCTTATTTTGACCAGGCAGTCTTGGACAAAAAGCAACCCATGGATCAGATTGGATTTAATTACTGAATCTGCTTTGGTGATTTATTCCCGAACATAATTGGACCTGGAATTCTACTCAGCGCGAAGAGCTCTGAAGCAATCTCATTGCGGAGGGTGCCATGTCAAATAAAGTTTGATTGATTGACTGACATCTGATGGAATCAAGATCCACAGACATGGAGGAAGGTAGGTAAGTTATTGTGCTGTCATGATAAATCATTATTACTGCAGTAACCAAATGTACAAGAATACATTGTGAAATGAGCATACATAAATAAATTGTCCCCATCATTCAGACAGTTGGAACATCTCTAGCACTTGACTATCTGCAGATATTGTGCTTGTGAGACACTTCAACAATTATGCACCGAAACAGCTTTTGTGTTCTCAGAGCAGTTGAGTCACTTTTGAAAAATGACAAAGCACCATTTATTAAAAATGCATCAGTTTATACATGTGCCATTTTATTACTGTAACAGTGAAATTACTCTTAGAAACCACAGAATTATAGAAACCCTGGTCACTCTCCTGACCTGTGCATCATACTCCAGCAACTGACCATATCAGGGATTCAGCTGCTGCTTCCTGACATGACCACCAGATGGCCTCATGACCTGCTGTGTTCTCTGTCTCATTTAATTAATCTCTTCCACCTGTGTTTTCCGTTTCTGTTTAACTTCTCCCCTTTGTCCACGTATTTGCTCAGTCTTGACTTGCCATGCTTGTTGTGTGTGAACACTCGTCTTTTGTTTTCTCTCGAGTCCTCAGAGAAGGAAACCTTTTCCTTTGAACCAAGCCTTTTGTGTCCTGAGTCATCTCTGCACTTGGATTTGCCCTGTTCCTTGTTACAGACCAGCACCCTTGAACAGCAGAGACACAAAGTATGTCCCCCTTGATAATACCAAGTCATGCTTTTATGCAAAGGCAACAGCTGTTTTCCAATACGTTGCTATACTGCACACTGTTTCTCAGATTTGGTCTCATCCTACAGCAATGGCGATCTTAGCATTTACACTGTGGCAAGATGAGGAGCTGGCAGGATTCAGAGAGAACTGAGGGGAAATGAGAAGGGGGAGTGGGGGGAGTCAGAGGGAGGAGAAAGTCACTGCTGTCTTTGTATGCCTTTGGGTTGTTAAAGAGGATGTGGAGGAAAGGGCAGGGCTGGATCTGGGGAAAAGGGCGTCGTCCTCCTCCCCGAGCTCACGATTTCAGCTTGGTGGAGCCCAGGAAGGACATGCTGCCATTGCCGCTAGACTATCAGAAATCTGTGTGTTCAACATTCAACATTCTGTTGAAGTTTAGGAATAAAAAGACAACAAACATTCTCGTCTCTACTTTATTTCATGGTTTATTTTCTGTATCCAGGGGCAATTCATATAGCTCACATTACATGACAGAGCAGATGTTCTTATTCACAGTGACTTGCACAGATTACAATTTTTACATGTTATCCATTTATATAGCTGGATATTTATTGAGGCAAGTCTGGGTTAAGTACATTTCCCAAGGGTACAACAACAGTGTCCCAGCAGGGAATCAAACCTGCAACCTTTCAACTATGCTACAATTATATTGTACATATTATCCATGGTCTGATTTGGACACCATGCTCAAGGGTAGCTCAGTAGTGTCCTACTTGGGATTCAAAACCAGAACTTTCTGGTTACAAGTTCACTCCCCCAGCAATGCCACAGTGTTACCCTTGGCCTTGACATGATGGATATTCATCAGCTCTGATTGATGAAACAGTAATGAATGACAGTATCGCAAAAAGCTGTGCTGTTTCAAGTCTGCATTAAGTATATTGCCATTTAAGATATTCCTCTTTTATTCTTTCGTAGAAATCACTTTTGCCTCCCTAATCTGACGGGATGTTCTCTAATTGGAATGGTGTCGAGCTGCCACCTTGTGGCTGTGCATGGAACTAATCATTCACTTCAATACCATTTCAAAATTGTGTGGAAGGAACTCAGCTGGCAAAGAGCTTGCTTAGAGCAGCGTTTCCCAACCCTGCTCCTGAAGGCACACCGTCCTGCATATCTTCTATCTATCCCTGCTCTACCTACCTGACTGAACTCATCAGTGGCACTTTTGATTAGCTGAGCACACCTGATTTTGTCAAGCAGCAAGGATACATAGAAGATATGCAGGACAGTGTGCCTCCAGGAGCAGGGTTGGGAAACACGGGCTTAGAGCATAGGCTGGGGCTTATGGCCCACATTCTAAATAGCCTGTGTCATCTGCTCGTAACAACTGCCAACAGCAGGCTTTGTTACAGTCGTGATGGGGTCCCTTTATCACGCCATTCTCAGCACCCCACAACTCATCAGGCACCTACGAGTTGCTCGGAGGATGTCAGTCAAATAGTGCCTATCCTCCAATTAGTGCCCACTTCACTGTAGAGCACAGCCAAAATAAAATAGTCACGTTGGTATGCATGTGTACTGCAGGAGGCGGGAGGGTCCTAAAGTAGTACAAATGGCAATCAAAAAAATATGGGTGAAAAAGGAGGGGAAAGTGCAAAGAAATTGGAGTGTATGTTCTTTGAAAAAATGTATATGATATTTGGAGTACAATGGAGAAATACCATTGTATATGATACCTCATTTATGTGCTGTATTTCATTAAAATAATATGTGTAATTGTGACAGCTGTCTGTCTGCAGAGAGATAGCAGGGAATATTGTCAGAGTCATTGTCATTGTCAGTCTTCTGTTCCATCCTCAGTAGCTGCTGCTTGAAGATCACCCCTGAGATGGACAGTGGAAAGGGTCACATAGTCTGAAGGAATCCCCTTTAGCCTCCCACACCCTATAAATATCACCCAGGCTTAAATAAATATCTTCACCTGGGGTCTGCCCTACTGGGAGTTCAGCAAGTCAGAGGGAACCATGGAGCTGAATACCCCCCCCCCCCCCACACACACACACACACAGACAGACATGCCATCTTGTTCTAACACAAAAGTGCAATAACCACATTCTTTGCTGAAAAATATTGTATTGGATAGGACATTTGATATCAGTAATAGAACTGCAGCAAATCTTTATAGCTGTTAAATCTTGTAAGGCTGTTATTCTGCTGTAGAAAAACTCAGTGGAAGCAGAAATTGTCTGCAAATAATGGATCAGGTCAAAGGTCTGCTGGGGCAGAAATTAGATTTTCGTTTCCTGCTATCATCAGACAGCCAAAGCCTCTAAACAGATAAGCCTGTTTTTAAAACGTCAGGCTCTTACCAAAATAAGACATTTGAAACCACAAAAAGCTTATTAGTGTCAGTGCTATGGCCGGTTTTCGGACGTTGCTTTTAACTGATTAAATTAAGACACAATCTTAATTAAAGGATGGGTTAGTTTGATCCCTTAACTTACATTTTGCTGGCAGGCCTAGACATGCCCTTTCTGTAAAACGATGTAGGGCCTATTAGAAACTCGCACCGAAACAGGTAATGCAACTCTCCTGAGTACAGTACTGAATGGTGAATTCGCCGGTTAACATCATTACCTACCGTGCTAAACGCGAAACAGTCAAATATTCAAGTTGGTGCAAATGCTGCTACCTCATGGAATGCTGAATATACAGAGACATCCAGGTTTTCTTTTTTAAAGGTAAATAATAAATGAGCAAATAAATACTAGTGGAAATTACATAACGCCATCCAGTTCGTGTGGGAAAAAAAAGTGTTGGAAGCGATAGATGGTATTCGCTAAAACACTATCACAGTCACAGAGACAGAGCAGACGTAGCCTACTGTGCCTTCATACAACCAAGACAACACTAATTAACCTAACGGACGTTCCGAAGCTGAATTTATTCAAGTGTTACGGATGTAAAAGAGAATCTGCATCTGTCAGATTTCCCTGAGGAGAATTATTCTCCAATCTCAAAAACATTCAGTGCAATTTGCCCACATCTTCCAATGAGGGTTAGATCTTTATGTAACAAGTGTTACGTATTTATTATTATTATTATTATTATTATTATTATTGAGTGTTTGCTCTTGTCATGACGTGCCTAACTCATACACTTACAAAATTTTGCTCTTTAAGTGAATGACAAAACGCAATGCGATTGAATTGAACAAACTTCGCAGAGGATTTCATTCTATTACAGTGCGTGTCACTTTGAAGATCGGGTTCATTCAAAACGCTAACATGTAGTCTAGTCCCATTTTAACCGGTTTTTTGTTGCAGTATCATGTTTTCTTGTGTTATTTAAAATCTTTACATGAAAACCGAATCCAGAGCGTATTCCCAGTAGACTCCCTTCTCCGCCCTCATACACGTTTTTCAAGGTGACTCCTGTCTTGGTGACATAAAAAAGACCAGGCATCTAACTCAAATGAGCCATGAACAACCGAGTAGGCTATTCAGATCACAGTACGATTTATATTGCAGATTGATCCTACTGAAACATCTCTGGATGAAAACTGATGAAAATGTACGAGTAACTACTTTCCGTTCTGGTACAGCCAGGAAGAGAATCTTGAAACGTAACGAGGACAAGCAGTCGGTGGAGGTGATAGGGAAAATAGTATTTTGTCATATTTTAACCGCTCGTGGGGATGTCGCGAGCAGATGTTGCTAAAATAAATCTCCCCAATCCGATGGAATTCTTTCACATCGACCAATTATAGTGCGCGGAAAAAGAAATCATTCATGACTGGACATTTCCTGCGTTCAGATCCAGTGACAAATGTGGAGATGGCTTACCTATCTTCTTGCGGAACTGCATTACGTCACTGCGGTGCGAATTTTCTGAAAGAGAATCTAACGACAGCCCACAGCAGCCCGTTTGCTCAGCTGTATTTACAGGGAGACTCCGGCTATTACCCTGATTTCAGCAGATAGAGCGTGGGATTGCCACGTGATTCGGGTTGCCAATGTGCTCATTCAACGCACTGAGCATCATGGCTGCGGAGGCTGCGGCGGCTGCTCGCTCTCCGGTCCGCATCCCGCCACCACGCTCACTGTCCCTTCTGCTGGTTTTCGCCCTTTATTTCCCCGCTGCGGCTGTCGGCCTGCTCGGGGTCCGCCCGGAGGACACGAGCGGAGAGCTGTCCGTGGAGGACGGGGTGCTGAAGGCCACCGAGGGAACGCGCTTCATGCTGCGCGTCTACTACGCAGCCTCGCAACCCAGGCTCAACAGAACCGCCAGCGGCAGAGCCACCGCGGCCACGGCGCCGTGGATCGCCTTCATCGAAGAGCCCAGCCCGGGGAGAGAGGGGCAGGTCCACCCGAAGCGGAACCTGTGCATGGACAAGAACGCCCGGACGTCCGACATCGAACTATTAGGCTCCTTCAAGTCCGCCTCCAGCCAGAATTCGGTCTTGGTGGAACTTCTGGCCAAAGACCTGCGCAGAGGTGAGAAAATCAAATATTACTCTATGTGTGCCTTTGACGGGACGAAGTGGGAGCACTTCAGGACTAAAGATTTCTGGCTGGCCGTGGTAGAACGCTCCCCAGAACCCGACCTCTGGCTCCAGGTGCTAGTCTCAGTAGTGTTACTGGGGCTCTCGGCGTTGTTCAGTGGGCTTAACCTAAGTCTGCTCGCCCTGGACCCCGTGGAACTCCAGGTGCTTCAGAACAGCGGCACAGACAAAGAGCAGAAGTATGCGCGCAGAATCGAGTCGGTCAGAAAACACGGAAACTACGTGCTCTGCACCTTACTTTTGGGCAACGCGCTCATCAACGCTTCTCTGGCAGTCTGGATGTGTCAAATTCTCGGCATGACTTGGCTGTCGACCGCCATCTGCACTTTCGGCATCTTCTTCGTCGGGGAAATTCTGCCGCACTCGGTCGCCTCCAGGCACGGGTTGGCAATAGCCTCCAAAACCATCTGGGTGACACGGTTGCTCATGGTGGTATCTTTCCCTATCTCTTACCCCATCAGCAAACTGCTCGACACGATCCTGCACCAAGAAATCAGTAACTTCTACACCCGGGAGAAGTTGCTGGAGATGCTGCGAGTTACCGACCCGTACCACGACCTGGTGAAGGAGGAGCTCAACATCATACAGGGAGCCCTGGAGCTCAGGACCAAGACGGTGGAAGACGTGCTGACCCCGCTGAACGACTGCTTCATGCTGGTGTCCGACGCGGTGCTGGATTTTAACACCATGTCCGAAATCATGCAGAGCGGCTACACGCGAATACCGGTGTATGAGAACGAGAGGTCCAACATCGTGGATATCCTGTTCGTCAAAGACCTGGCTTTCGTCGACCCTGATGACTGCACCCCTTTAAAAACCATCACCCAGTTCTACAAACACCCCATGCACTGCGTGTTCAACGACACCACGCTGGATGCTATGCTGGAAGAATTCAAGAAAGGTAAATTGTTCGTCTTGGAGCGCTAACCGTCAATATGGAGTTGTACAGACGACAGACTAGGAAATCGTCTTTCTGTAGTATGCACTCTGGCTTCAGATGCCGGCCAAATTTACAACGTGGGTTGCAGAGAACTGATTTTGCTACGTGGTTAGTTTTCCTTGGCAACCTTTTTTGTTTATACTCTTCAACGCCTATCGGATAACACTGTTGCAATCCTGTTTATCAACAGAATTCCATCCCAAGACCCGCGGTTTTATTTGAGCAAAATTGCTGTTAATCATTTAACCTTGCAAGAAAAGATTTGGCAGCAACTATGACTAAATATCCATCAAACGTTTGTCAGTGTGTTTTATATTTAGATCTGAGGATGGCAATTTCTCTCCAGCGTTTTAAATACAGACACGCCATAATTAGTTTACTCTTTTAATTACTTCACAGGAGTGCCTGACCCTGTTTCTCTCGCGCAAACTAAGTGCAGGGTTGTGACCTGCAGTTAAGTGGATTTGATTTCGGTGATCAGCATCATAATACACGATAATAATTGCTTTCTCTTTGATAAGTTAAGCAGCTTATACTATAGATTGGCTAAAAGAGACACTCGCACACTGCATTAGTGAGTGAAACTGATGAGGTGGGAATAGACTGAAACTAGTCTATTTACGATTCATTAACTCAGAAATCAGAACATTTCAGACTCTTAAACTGCAGTTTTGCCTTAATGGCTTAACGAATTTCTCATCTCCTGATTTCAAAGTGCCAGTCATTGTCCTTCTGCACGTTAATGCTTTATTTGAGCAAAGGTACTCTGACGCTGAAATATATTTCCTCAGTCTGATTGAATTCTTTCACACCGACCAATTATACTGCCCGCTAACTATTATATGTAATTTAGGGTAGCTTAGGTGTTGTCATCAGGGTGATGTTATTTGCTTATTGGCTGTCAATATGACCTCATAATAGGAGTGCAGCAGGAGTGTAGTGGCTTGATACAGTAGAGGGCAATGGGACAGAGGGAGGTGTGGGAGGCAGAGGCTCATGGGAGTTTATTTTCATGCAACACGCTCTTTTACCCAGTGATCAATGCTGCTATCATGACTGTGGACTTTAGATTATGCCGTAGGCACAGATATCCTATAGCACTGTGCTCCAGGAGATTCATCAGCAGGTTATCCTCTTTCAGATGGAATCTAAGAGCAGTGACTGCTGTATGAGTGTTCAGGCTGTGAGTAACTCAAATGTACAGTCTGTCCTAGACTGCAGTTTCCATGGTGTGTGTGCACACAGAGGTAGCTAGGGGTGTGTATACAAGCGTGTGTGTATGTATCTGAGCTTAGAGGTACCTATGAGTGTGTTTAGAAGTGTGTGTGTGTGTGTGTGCATGTTTAGAGCCTAGGTGCCCAGGGGTGTGTATTTAAGTATGTATATATATGTATGCGATTAGAGGTACCTAGGGATATATATGCAAGTGTGCACGTGTGTGTGCTGTGATCAGGAGCCAAAAATAACTGACTTATGTAGGCTACCCCCATACACTAGCATGCGGAGATGAGGTCCCCCAGGCGACACAGGTCTCTATATCATGAACACAGATACAGTGCTTATTATATACACTATATGGACAAAAGTATTTGGCCACACCTGTTTTTTAGGGTTTGGGCTAGGCCCCTTATCTCCAGTGAAGGGCAATATTAATGCTTCAGCATACCAAGAAATTTTGGACAATGCTATGCTTACAACTTTGTGGCAACAGTTAGGGGATGGCCCTTTTCTATTCCAACATGACTGTGCCTCAGTGCACAAAGCAAGGACTTTAAAGACATGGTTTGATGAGTTCGGTGTGGAAGAACTTGACTGGCCCGCACAGAGCCCTGACCTCAACCCCATCGAGCACCTTTGGGATTAAACTGGAACGGAGATTGTGAGCCAGGCCTTCTCGTCCAACATCAGTGCCTGACCTCATAAATGCTCTACAGAATGAATGAGCACAAATTCCCACAGAAACACTCCAAAATCTTGTGGAAAGCCTTTCAAGCAGAGTGGAAGCTGTTATAGTTGCAAAAGGGGGACCAACTCCATATTAAAGTATATGTATTTGAATACAATGTCATTACAATGTAATGGTCAGGCGTCCGAATACTTTTGTCCATACAGTGTGTGTGTGTGTGTGTGTGTGTGTGTGTATATATATATATATAAAAGCCTCAAAGAAGAACAGAAATACACCATATCAGGAGTGTTATGGCTGAAATTCAGCATCCTACTGCACTGGCATGGAATAGACAGAAGATGAGTGTCACATGAGAAAGGAAAGGCTGGACCAGTAAGGGATGAGTGATGCAGGTGGGGACTGGCTGCATGTGAGAGGCAGTGATATCTCAGCCACTGTGAGAGGGACTGCATGTACCACAGCATCACTGTGAGTTTCCCACACTGGCTCAGACCTTTTCCAACACAGCAGGGACCCTCCAGCACCAGGGTATCCCAAACAAAAAGGAAATCTTAAAGGAAAATGCTAGACATCAAAAAAGATTAGTCTGTCATTGTTTTAAAAGTGACTTTTTCACCTCCAATGACTTTGCAGTGTTCATTCAATACAGGTGTGATTTTATTGTGGTACCGTCCCAGACTAATCTGGAAGATTTTTTTGGTTCTGGTTTGATTACATTACATTACATTATTGTGTTTAGCAGATGCAATTATACAGAGCACTGTACATAGCTTACAGTTTTTACATGTTATCCATTTCTTCAGCCGGACATTTTACTGAGGCAGTTCTGTGTTAGCTATCATTCCTAAGGGTACAACAGCAGTACCTCAGTGGGAAATCGAACTGGCAACCTGTCAGTTATGAGACGTGCTCCTTACCACTATGCCACACTGCCATTCTGCAGACAAGTAGCGGGCTCTCAGATCTGAGATCAGTGTTGTTGAGCGGAGCTGAGAGCCAGCTTTGAAGTGGCGGGAAATCAATATTTCATAAATGGATGGAGTTATCACGTGCTATCAGCATCTCCCTGGGCTCCCCATCGACTCAGTCAGTTATGGTGCTTGTTCATAGTGCAGGCTGAGCCCTACAGCTCAGGTTTGAGCTCAGTCTTATCATTTGCCAACTCTGACAGGAAGCCCACAGTGGTGGAAATAATTGGTTTTGTTCTGCTGGGCTAAGGCTGGGTATGTCAGCCATGGGTTCATACTACCATTCTTGACACCCAAAGAAATTTCTCAGGAGTTGTGAGTTGCACTGATGCCATCCGGGAGATGTGCCCATCCTCTGTTTGGCATTTGCTTCCTGGTGCATTGTGGGACTTGTAGTGTTAAAAAGTCACTACAACTGTGCTGCAGTCATGCACACATGTAGAAGTTGTCCTGGTGAGATGAGTCCAGAGCACAATTGGTCTGGGTGGACAAATACTGAAAGAAAAGTGAAAAAACAGAAAACTTACAGATCTGAAACCATAGAGAGCAAAGTATTTTGACTGCTTCAAACAAGTCATAAGTCGTGATAGCTCCTTCCATTATGGGAGTTGTGGAGTGTCGTTCTCTTGTTTGAAAGGCAATTCATTTGCATCTGTGTGAGTCCTGTGATTTTAGCACAGCCTCAAAGAAAGAACTAAGTGCTTGATCTTTCATTTCCCTCTCCCTCCTATGTTACAGAACACACCAGTTTAATAATACTTCACTCACTTCAGAAGCAGTGTTCGAACCTCTCTGCCATTTTCACTCAACGAAACTAATTTTGGGGTAATGCTACCCTTTTCTGATCTTGCTTGCATTTGCTTTTGTCAATAATAAGGAGCAGGAAGCTCAGCACATGGCATCAATTTCTTTAATAATGTGTCAGGGAGAGTATGACTCATGAACAAAATTGAGAGTGAATTTCTCAAGGGTTCACAGGGAAGGCAACTGGAGACGAGATGATGGACATATGAGGAGGTGTGAGTAATTGGTTTCCATTACCACGGCAACAGTCAGATGACGCGTTCCGTTTGATTCTGTGTAAAAAAAGGGACTTCAGACAGCATCTGTATTATGGAGTGGCTACCCTATGGCGGCCCTATGCCTCCCCAGCCTCTGCACGTGGTCATAAAATGAATCAAACACGATTTGTGTATGACGCGATATCCCAGATAGTCCCATCTTGATGTGGCGTGGGGGGTTTTGATGCCCTTGTGGTTTCGAGGATCATGCCGCACTGGGGGGCTTTGGGAGCCAAGTGGCGTAATCCACACTGGCCGAGACGTTATGTAACTGCGCATAACTCGTGGCGAGGGCATGTTCTGTAACTGTGGCTGCGGGCAGTGCCAGACGAGGCCACTACAAGAGTGACAGTACAGTGTCAGGCACTGCAGGTCTGTGAGACTGATGCTAGTAGAGGCTACCTTCAGACTGTCCTTGGCCTGCTTTGGATTTGTTTTTTCCCCTTGTAACTGGCATTCATTTTCATTTAAACACTGATCATCGACCTGTGGATGATTTTATATTAGTTGTTTGCATCCAGTGTGTCAGCATTATTTTTGTGTATGCCACATTAAATCATTTCATTTACAGTTTAGACATTGGGACATTTAAAATATGTCAAGTAATTAGGCTCATGAGATGAGTCTTAAATGACACCAATCTCTTTGTTGTAATTAAAATTTCCACTTGCAGTGCAGAAGACTTACAAAGGTAATGCTTGATTAAATTTTCAGGCTCATTAATCACACTAAACAATCAAAAACGGGCTCAAACGGCAATTCCATGCAGCAGTTTTAATGTTAGCTTTCAGTGTCCTCTATTCCAACCTCACAGGTCTTCACCGCTGTCCTGTTTAATCCATTTTGACTTGAGGGAGCCAGAGAGCCTCTGTGATTTCATTTGTAGGGACACCTGTCAGCAGAGGAGGCGTAGGAGTTGTGTTCAGGGAGACAGCCTCGTAACCGGAAGGTTCCAGGTTCAGTATAGGATGCGGGCCTGCTTACGTGCACCTGAGCGAGGCTGTTTGAGTAAATATCAAACTGTACAGAAACAGAAGCTATTAGGAGGTTGCTGTAAATGGGTAGGAGCAGCACTGCAAGCCTGCAGGACTGGCTGCTCTGCATGCTATAAGAAGCAGACCAGTGTTCAGAGACTGCAGTGGAATGCACAGTGAGGGCCAGTGTTGTCCTTCCCCTTTGCCACCCTCCCTCCGTCCAAATCGCTTTTTCTTGTGTGTGATGGGGGCGGCAGTGTAGCGTGTTCGTAAGGTACAGGGCTCATAAGCAAAAGATTGTTGGTTCAGTTCCCTGCTGGGTCTCTGCTGCTGTACTCTTGGGCAAGGTACTTAACCCAGCAGTGCCTGAGTAAATATCCAGCTGTATAAATGGATAAAGCTGTCACCTATGTAAGCCATTCTGGAAAAGAGTGTCTGCTAAATGACAATAATGTAATGTAATGTGATCAGTGAGAAAACATCAGGTCTCACAGAAATGGAGAGAGGGCTCTAGCACAGACAACCCCCGCCACCATCCATGCCCCCACCCTGCCTTGAGCCACCGCCCTTGACACCCCCCTCTCTGTGGTCCCCCTGCTCCTACTGTAGAGCCCCAGAGAGAGACGACATGAAATATTCAGCAATGACTTTTCCTGCCTGCTCTGCCTGTTCTGTGGCTCTGTCTAAAAATGGACCTATGAAGGTGCATGTGTGTATGTGTGTGCGGGGGGGTGGGGCACATGGCTGACTCTGTGTGTGTGTGTGTGTGTGTGTTGGGGGCACGTGGATTACTGTGTGCCTGTGTGTGCTCACATGTGTGCACAGGGGTCAGTGTATGTTTGAGTGCATGTGTGCATGTGTGCGTGTGCGTGTGTATGTGCACAGGGGTCATATGC
Source organism: Megalops cyprinoides (assembly GCF_013368585.1). Lineage (NCBI taxonomy): Eukaryota > Metazoa > Chordata > Actinopteri > Elopiformes > Megalopidae > Megalops > Megalops cyprinoides. The sequence continues at coordinate 50,073,107 of NC_050583.1, forward strand.
GTGTGCGTGGAAATATGTGCAGATACAGATGGGGGTTACTATCTGAAATATCATGCAGTCCTCTTATAGCTGTTTTTGGAATGGGCTGCAGCATTCCTAACCATTTCTGACCTTGTGTATGAGTCTAGACATACTATCACAGAAGAACGGGAAAGTTTTGTCTGGTGAAATATGTAAAGCCGTCTTAAGGTGGTTCAGCAGCCCTACTTCTTTGTAACCATCTCCTGCCAAATGGTTAAAGCTAAGGGTACTAGTACTCTAGTATCCCACCTTAATTTAGTGCTACGGTTAGTACTGGAAGTTCCTCCTGGAAAAATCAGGGTCAGTAGGGGGCAGTCTTCTCTACAAGCCAAGCAGGAAACCAGTGCCCTACACTGCTGCAGGAGGCCGGATTTTCCAGATTAATCTATGGTCCTGATTCACTGTAGTCATCACAGTCCCCATGGCATTTACCATAAAGAGCAGGGGGTTTTCCCTGGAGTCCTGGTTTAGTCAGTCTAGCCATTTAATTACCTCCGAAATGAAGCCTGGCCTTTTGACCTCATCTGATGTGCGGTGACTGTTCAAAATGGCTGCCGGGCATCCCACAGGTACACTTTATATATATACTGCTTATATGATATGAATATTCCACTTACTGCGAGTTTCATATATTGGATTTTATGCATCTATTCTAGAATGAAGAATGACATTTAGTGTAAAATATACTCCACAGCACATTTAGAAAATTGTATATAAGGCATATCACCAATTTAGATATTTTGTACGATGATATATAACTTGACAGTTATTGTTTGAAAAGCATAGATATTTTTGAATTTCATATGTGACCATATGTAGAAATATTTTTCCAGAAAGGCAGTAGTAAAAATATGTGTAAAGGTAGCCGAGCGGATAAATGATGTAACAGAATTGCACATGGGAGGCTGTGATTTCTGCATTCACCCTGTCAGGTCTCTCGTGCCACTGCGACTCTGTGAGTAACACCACGCTGGCTTTGGCCAGACATGTTTTTGTGCCAGATGATCCATGTTGTCCTGTGCTCTGAGGGAGTTTCAGAAAAGGCTCTGATTTCCCAGCTTTCTGCTGTGCTGGCAGTGTGTGCTTCTGAGATGTGGATTTTGGGACAAGAGAGTAGTTTTTGATAGAATAATGTAATAAAACAACTGGAAGGATTTTCTACACTTGAACCCATTTTTTCAAAGGTTTCTCTTAAATTAATTTGTACAGTTCATCTGTATAAAACATAGTGTTTGTGATCTTTTAAGATGGACCGACAAATCACTCAAAACAGCTGTGATTGTTCCCACAGAAATGATCAGTGGTTGGATGTATCTGATCAGAGGAGTACATTGTTTTATTATTTATGTTCAAGTTCAAAGGCTACTATGTTTTTTTTTTTTTTTTAAATAAGAACTAGGCTCTTTGGTTGGGCATCCCAAGCACATACCCAGAAGCTAAGTGTAACCAGGCTGCTTCCTTAATGCCTGTTACATCCAAACCAAACCCTTTTCCTCTCAAGAGCCCAACCTCTGCTGCTGTGGAGGATACGCAGCAAAACCTACAGTCTTGTGCGCAGAATCACAGCCTGATCGTATGTATCTCAGAGCGGCACTAGCTGAGGAGATAGTAACCGCACCTGTAAATATTAAGCATCTGCTGTGCTTCCAGCCTGGCCCCCCTTGCAAGGGCCTCGTCGGTGTTTGCTATGCATGACCCACATAAGCCTCAGCAAATGAACAAGCAGGAGCTTCTGTGTGGGCGATGCCAGTGTGCCAGGCTAGATGAGAGCCAGCTGGCTGGTGGTGTGAAGGGGGAGAGAGGAGAAGCGGGGGGGGGGGGTCAGAGGGATGGGTGCATGGGCACTGTTCTCCTGGGGTGGGGGAGGGGGTTAGCGGAGGAGGGTGGGGGTTATGTAATGTCCTGGTGATGTAATGCGCTGTCCGGCACATCGGCAGCTGTCGTCTGCAGTCTCACGAGAGAACTGCTGCAGTCCCTGCTCCGGAGCACTCTCTGTCTGCACGCAACGGACCCCCCCCCCCCCTCCCCCGCCACACCCCCCCTCCAGTCCCATCTCCATCTCCATCAAGCAGGCTCAAGCAGAGACCACAGCCAGCCTCTTTAAGAACACACTGTTAAGCCCTTATACATGTGAGGATTGTCTTCCTGTTTCTTTTCGACCCTTTTGATTTTTTTTTACAAATTGCTCATAATAACATAACAGAAGGCCTGAAACATTACGCCACATGTTAATCAGAAACAGAATTAGATACCTATAATTAATCACATTCCACTGCTAGATATTATTCATATTCAGCTACATCTGTTCAAAAACCAGTTCTGCATGCATGAATAAAAAATATTAGCTCTTCTCTCCAAAAAATAGAGTGGCATGCCGCACAAAATAGATATGCTCAAAAAAAAATATCATGCAATGGGTTTTTGGAGTATATATAGTATTTATACGTAATGTAATGTTTATAGAAGTTACCGTTGCGTTGTACTGTGAAGGTAAGCATAATGAGGTGCCAGGTGCAATTTCAAAGAGATTTCACCTCGTACACAGGTACACCTGAATTTCATTGTTAATTGATGTAGGTGTTGCTTATTGCCTTCTTCTGTATGAATGCAATACCCACAGTGTCTCTGAGGGAGACACTCAGATGGGCACATGCTGTGTATTTGCACATCTGCTCCATCTGTCCATTAGCCATCAGCTGGCTTCTTCCTGAGTAAAACCCTCCGTTCAAATATTTTAATTTTGTTTGTTTGTTTGTGTGTGTGTGTGTGTGTGTGTGCGTAGGTGTGCGTTTCATCAAATCACCACCCAGAAACATGGTAACATACTACGCCATCCTATCATCAGTTGGTAAATTACTGCAAAAAGACGTGTCCCGTAAAACTATTCTGAACATTTATTTGTTTACAGTCTTACGATAAGAGGGTAATATTCCAGTTGCAGCCATAAGATGCATCCCAAAGATGCTGGCTAGGACTCTGAGTACCTGGCTGTGCTAAGCTTGGATACATAATTCCCTGCTCCCTAGCTTTACCCAATGGGCAGCCAAAGGGACACAGTGAGAAAAGCGGTCTTTAGCGTCACAGTCAGTGTTAGAACAATACCTCCTCTCAGCACCCTCAGAGACACAGAATATAGATGTAGACTCTTATGGATATAGAATAATTAGATAAGACTCACAGCTCTCAGCTTGCATAGCAAAACCCTGGATATCATGGACATCATTACGACATGTTCAATTCAAATGAAAATTGCCTTGACTGAAATAAAAATTGCAAACACATAGTTGATTCCCTATCTAACACCAGCACTATGGCAATGATTCAGTAAGTATAAGAATAATCAGACTGACAACAAAAGGTTGATAAATAATGTCATTTGTTTTAACACAATAATGGTTCACTGTATTTATTTAAGGAAAAGCAGTGCCCTGCGTCTAGTAGGATGAGTCGAGTAGGTAGGCAGCAGGGTAGTCGCGGTGCTCTGTGGCCGAGTTTAGAGTCACTGAAATCCCCCACTGCTGACTCTCAGAGCCATCTCGGGAAATCTCCCATCTCCTTTCAGGGATTTATACTTGATGAAGGAGCAGATATAAAAGTGAAAAAATAGATTATGCCAAAAATATCCCACTGTCTCTAGTCTATCTTGGATTGCTGGACTGGTGACTGGCTTAGACTTCCTGGTGAGCGCCAGGGCACTGGGGGTGGGGCGGGGTTCAGTCCCTTTTGCTGTAGGTCTGTGTGTGTGTGCGGATTCTGAGTGGTTGGGAAGGTGGGGGGTGATACCTCACTCAGTGTGTGTGTGTGTGTGTGCATGTGTGCACGCATACGCATGTGTGCGTGTGTATATGTGTGTGCATGTGTCTGTGTTTGTGTGTGTGTGTGAGTTTGTGTGTGTGCATGTGTGTGTGTGTGAGTGTGAGATTGTGTGTGTGCTTTTCTGTGTGAGTGTGTGTGTGTGTGTGTGTACGTGTGTGTGCGAATGCGAGTGCGGGTGCGAGTGTGTGTCACTGTTGAGACCACTGGCCGCTCGACCAGGCCGCCACCCACACAGCCCCCTGTGGCACCCCAGGGAGATGGCAACAAGTGCCCAGCATGGCAACTTCCTGCCTGGGCCACCTCTGCCCCCCTCTCCCCCTGCCGCCAACTGGTCTCCCACTGCCCCCTTCCTGACCAGATGGTGACAGACTGCACCCTCCATGACGTGGACAATTGCTCTTTTTTATTCTGGGCTTGGTGACGTAAACTGTGTGTGGGTCAGGGTTTTGTTTTGTTTGTTTATTTTTTGTACCAAAACAGGATCTTCCCAATTTTGGATGAAAAATTACCTTTTTTAGACAATGGAGAGGGAATGAGCTTTTGTTTTGTGTATCTCTGCGGACTCTGAGTTTGGGGTGTGCCAGATCATTTGGGCATTCTGTGAATGCATAATAGTGGTGTGTTGCATTTTTGGGACATGTATTACACTCTTCCTCACTTGTGCTCCTTTCTCTCCCTTCCTGCTGTCTCTCTCCCTCTCTCTGTCTCTCACTCCCCTCTCCCTCCTTCTCTTTTCCTCCCCATTTTTCTTTCTCTGCTTCCTCTCCCTCCTCCCTGTCTCCCTCTCCATCACTCTCTCCCCCTTTACACCTCCATCCTCTCCCTGTCTCTGTATCCCTCTCTTGCTCCACTCCCTCCGTCCCTCTGTTTCTCTCTTTCGTATCTCTCCCTCCTACCCTCTGACTCTTCCTCCCCCTCTCCCTCCCTCTCTGTATCTCCCTCTCTCTCCCCCATCACCTGTACTTGCCCCTCCCTGTAACTATGCTGTGGGGTGGTTTAGTAACAGCCTGTGGGTCTTGACCCTTACACAGGTAAATCCCACCTGGCCATTGTGCAGAGGGTGAACAATGAGGGCGAGGGGGACCCCTTCTACGAGGTGATGGGCATCGTCACCCTGGAGGACGTCATCGAGGAGATCATCAAATCCGAGATCCTGGACGAGACCGACCTGTACAGTACGTAGTGAAAGTGTGCTAAGTGTGCTTTTATTGGTCATGATTGTAACAAACGCTTTTACATTTTCAATAATTTTTACGAGTTGATATAACACGCAAGTCATGTTGCCTGAACAGATATACAATGTTCAACCATCTCTTTTATTTCAACCATTTCATTTCTAGTTCATTCATTAATTTTTGGAGTTCCCGAGGCAATAAATCTACTGTAAATATGATTCTAATACAACATAATATTATACCAAATTGATAAAAGAGAAACCTGACAAAAAATCAATCCGTTCATTTAAATTCAACGGGTAACGAACGGATCCGATCTTAATTCCGCCCCCGAGGCAGAGACATCGATCGGACCGCCCGCTTCCTCAGCTTCGCGGGCGTCCATAAGCAGAAATCCGGGGCTAATTGCTCAGACAGGAATTAGCTAATCAGGAACCTAAGAAGCGCCTGAATCACCGAGGTGCGACGTGCCCACGGTGGTGCGTCGTATATAAGAACGCCCCGCTATTTCCGCCCTGTTCTCCGCGGGGATCGACACTTGCCGGGCTGGCTGTGAAGCGGCCGTTATTTGAGTGAGAGTGAGAAAGGGCGGCTTACAAAGAAGGCAAAACAATAAATAGCAGCGTTTGTTCTGAGGCTTTTCCAAAGCGAGAAGTGTTCCACGTTTTTAATGCTGATATTTTGTGCCTAACTGAGCCTGACAATATTCACTCTGTTTCATACCCTTATTTTAAAAGGCAATAAATGTAAGACGTTGGTGCCAAACGTCTTGTGAAATTACACGCTTTATGAAATACAGTCTATTTAACACCTTGTTAATTTATCATACTACACTAATATGCTCAGGTCTAGCTGACTGTGAATCTCCTGTTTTTTCTAATATGCCTGTGTATATGTTCTTTCTTTTCCCAAAATTGGCATCATCTCATATTTGTATCTGACATGTATAATTATGTGTACAGTTATCATTTCATTCAATTCAATTCATTTTTATGTGTACAGCGCTTTTTACAACACAAATTGTCACAAAGCAGCTTTACATTGTTCCCAGGCCTGAGACCCCCTGAGAGCAAGCCTAAAGCAACAGCAATTTAGGAGAAAGTACTGGGATAAGTGCCATTGGCATGTGTTTGGTGTTGGATCTGTTCCAACAGAAAAGATGTCACAAATAGTCTGATTATTATAAATGGTGTAATTCTTAGAAACAGGGGTGTAGTCAGTGATCTTGTCTCACAGTCCACTTATGCATTCATGGTGTGTTCATCTGGTGTCCTATCACTTTGATCAGCAATGAAATTTTTGTACCTTTACTTTTTAATTATGTGTGCAGTTATTGTAAAGGAGAGAGTACCAGTATAAGTGGCATTAAGTAAGTGTTTGGTGAAGGAGATGTTACAGCTGAGGCAAAACATACCAAAATGATGCCACAAACAGTTAAATCATCATAAGTAACTTAATTCCTAGAAACAGGGTATCTCGCCCCACGGTCCACCCTGGCGGTTATGGTGCATTCATTTGGTGTGCCATCACTTTGTGGCATAGTGGTAAGCTGCAGGGCTTTTAACCGAAAGGTTGCTGGTTTGATTCCTTGCTAGGGCACTGCTGTACCCTTGGGCAAGGTACTTAACCCAGAATTGCCTCTGTAAATATCCAATGGTATAAATGAAAAATTGACTGCAATGTAATACAATGGATAAGCAACCATATTTTTGATTATGGGTTTCTTTTGTGGAATGGAAAGGGGAGTCTAGTGAAACGAGGAGGTGTATTGTGTTAAAAAATGAAGCCGCCATAGATTGTGGAACCTTATTAGCTCTCGCTGCGTGAGGCAGGTGTCTTTTGTACGAAGCAGTGAACCTCCTTTCAGAGGTGCTACGTGCTGCTGTTACGACATTCACAGGTTAGAAACCCTGACTGGGGTGCAGGGGGTGCCCCTCTTAGCTACAATGTCACACTCGCAAGGGTGAGAATGACTACATGGAGAGAAGCAGTCTAGCAGCTGGCAGAGGGGGCCGGCCAAAACTCGACTTCCTCCAGACAAATTAGCATTTTAACATCATGCAGGACAGGCGTATTATAGCTACCCTCACACTCCCGCTGGCTCTGTGTGCAAGAGCAAAATCAAGACTCCAGAGCAGCGGGACTGATGGTTGAAGGTAGCTCATAGCTGCTTCCTTTCATAGGAGACAAAGGCAATTATGACTGATTCTATAATCTCATTTTGCAGTTCTTAAATTTCTGTTGTTATGTTGTATAACATGTATAACATTTTCCTCAGTCAGGGCTGCCAACTCATCTTCCTTCTCGGAGGTCTGAACGTTTATTTTTATTTTGCACGGAACTAAACACAGAGCAGTTTAAATGGTACCCCCCACTGTTGCTATAAAGGCACATTGCTCACAATCTGATATGTATCGCCCAGGGATGCTCAATGACTGTTCAGGGCTCAATATGGACAGGTTCCATCATCTCCCACTCATTTCCAACTACTCACAAGTCATTGGAAGCCCAGGTGTTGCTCATGATCTGCGATATTTGTCACTCAGAGATGCCTTATGAGTGTTCAGGGTTCAACATGGAGAATCTTGACGAAACTCCCATTCATTTCCAACTACTTGTTTACATTGACAAATCAGGTTGCGTTAGCCCCAGAATGGAGGGCCTACAGAAAGTGTCTTCCCCTGCCTCACAGCTGACAACCGCAGCAAGAGGAGGGTTTCTCACCATGAGAGGAAGCAGCAGGACTTCTCCATCTTCAAGCTGTCAGAGAACGAGATGAAGGTGAAGATCTCACCTCAGCTGCTCCTCGCCACGCACCGCTTCCTGTCCACAGGTGAGAGAGCGTGGGCGGTCACATGACCCTCCTTCCCAAACAAACAAAGGATTCCGCAAAGAAAAGGACGAGAAAGAGATCTGCTCAGCTTCAGTTGGGTGAGCCACATTGCATCAGAGCGATGCTTTGTGATGTCACTTGACCAATCACAGCACAGGAGGTTGCATTCTCTGGCTCATGCAGGTGAAGCTGAATGGTAGTCTGTCCTATCCTTTGTGTGGAATTCTTGTACATCAATGTTTAACTCTTTTTGTCATGGAAAATATCCATGTTTAAGGTTATCATTTCATCGGTTACAACTGCCAGAGGGGCGCTGGGCTATCTAAGAGCACAATAAAACCATGTCTACAGATAATCTTTCAATTTTTATGAAACAATTACACAATTTGGCTATACAGCATGGCAACCTGATGGTTTATGAAAAGATAGCTGAAATAAATTAGGCATAGAAAGCTTTCAGACAGTTTAACAGGATTGCTGACCTTTGACCTTTGACCTTGGTTTTTCAGAGGTGGAGCCCTTCAAGCCCTCCCACCTGTCGGAGAAGATCCTGCTGCGGCTGCTGAAACACCCCAGCGTGGTCCAGGAGCTCAAGTTCGACGAGAAGAACAAGCGGGCGCCACAGCACTTCCTGTTCCAGCGCAACAAGCCCGTGGATTACTTCGTCCTGGTGCTCCAGGTAAAGGGGCGAGCCACCACCCCCTGCTCACACCACTCTGGCTGTCACATAGATGACACACTCTAAATTTCTCCCTCGTTTCCTGCTTCTCTGGGTGGATTTGTTTTGTTCACTGACATACCCCGAGTGGGAGGGGTTTGCACTTGCAAGCCAATCATGTGTTTGATTTTATGCAAACTCAGGATTACTCAAGTCACACCAGCTTCCTTCTCTTAACAGGATGCCCATATCCACCCATGGCCAATTACCACCAATAGCCAATAGCTGTCCAACGTTAATAACCACACATACTCTGTAACAGTCCATAGCCAACGGCCTCCCACAGCCAATACCTACCCATAGCCAATACCTGCACATAGCCAATACATGCACATAGCCAATAGCTGTGCATAGCCAACAGAGCCCAAAGCCAATACCCACCCATAGGCAATATCTGTACATAGCCGACAGCCTAAAGCCAATACCTGATTGTCACCAATAGCCACCCATAGCCAATAGGTCCCTAAAGCTTAGGTTTTTACAAAATTACTCCAATAATGCAGAAATATAATACAGACAGGGCTTCTAATGACTGTGAGTGGGTAAATTGCCTGATCTTCATGCTCCAGGAAGTGTGAATGACAGGGCTACAGAGATTGCCGATGTGCTGCTCATTCGTCTCCCAATCTTGCAGGGGCGGGTGGAGGTGGAGTTCGGAAAGGAGGCCCTCCGCTTCGAGAACGGGGCCTTCGCCTACTATGGAGTGCCGGCCATCATGCCAACCCTCTCTTCAGGTAACTGGGCCGTCATGGCTCATGCAAACCAAACCAAACTGAACTAGCATGCGAGGTGGGTTCAGGTGGGTTTAGAGTCACCTACAGGTGAAAGGAAAGAACTGGGGACAGCAGACAGAGGGACGAGCCTGGCTTACTTGAGACACGTTACATTACTGCCATTTAGCAGGTACTCTTATCCAGAGTGACTTACATAGGTTACAATTTTACATGTTATCAATTTATGCAGCAGGATATTTACTGAGGCAATTTTGGACTAAGTACCCAAGGGTACAACAACAGTGCCCCAGCCAGGGAATTAAACCAGCAACCTTTCGGTAACAAGCCCTGCTCCTTATCACTGTGCTACACTGCTGCCCAAAAACACACACACATACACACACGCGGCCAGCCAGCTGCAGCTCCTGGAGCAGATGCAGCAGCTGCTTTAATTAGGAAAATGACATGATGCAATTAAATTTAAGCCACCGGGGAAGAAACCTTGTTAAGAGGCAAACACAATTATGTAAAGGTGGGACACGTGACAAGTAAATTTAGACTGGTAATAAGGTGATTGTTTTTTTTTTATTTACACTACATTACATTATATTCATTCACTTATCCAGAGTTACCAGCACAATAGAACAGAAGTGTATCCATTCAAGAGTGTCAGACCAGGCTAACAACACTCCCAGACCAGTGAGTGTGCGCATAACACTATTTAAGAACTATCTCAAGTTAACTTGTGCAACCTGACTAGACAAGGGAAGCCAAGTATACTACTATACATCACAGTCACTTGATTTCAGAATCCAAAACACACCACAATACTACATATAAGATAAAGAGCAAATAATACCAGCCAGTGTAAGTATTTATAGGTGATGTAGTGCTCATATACTCATGTAGGGCTCAATCAGATTGATGCCAAAAATGTTTCATCGATATCCAAATTCTACGCACATTGTTTTTTTCAAAACATACATGTATGTTAATGCACAGAAAGTGATGTTTCTTTTGATGTTCAACACAGAATTGCCCACAGTACAAGATCTACCCTAGAATCCATCACTTGGCAAAACCTGGAATTTGCAGTCTGTAGTAGGAAAACAGCAGGACTACAGCAAATCCTCTCTCTTCCTTTCTCTCCATCCCTCTCTATGTCTTACTCTCTCTTTCCTTCCCTCCCTCTTTCCTTCTCTCGCTCTGTCCCCCTCTCTCTTTCTCTGCCAGTTGTATCCTCAATCTGCTGACTCAGGTTGTCTCCGCTTGTATTTTTTTTTTTGTTACCCTCCTGCCAAACTGATTGGCCATTGGCTGCAGCCAGTTGGCCGGGAGCCAGTCAGAGGCCCATCTCCAACAGTCTGTGACACAGATGGAATACCAATGCCTATGGCCGATTAGAGTACAGCACACTCTCCACTGTAGCCCCTCCCCCCTCCGAGGGAGGGAGAACTCACTGTCTCATCTTCATCTATCTGACATATTCTACAGGAATTACCAGCATTCATGAACCAAAAAGAAGCTGTAATATTAAAAAAAAACATTTAGAGGCCATGAGAGATATTGTATTTGTACACGCATACATATTCAACACTGGACACACACACACATGGAGCATTGAGCATGGAGCATTCACACACACCATGCAAATCACACAGAAGTGTACTGTGTACTTTTCATTTTCTTCATGCAGTTCTGATTCAAGAAAACTGTCACAGGCACAAAGCCTGTTTACAGTTTTATGTAATATGTATATGCTACTGAAGCAGAATGACTTGGAGTCCTTACCTACCTAAGAATATTCCATTGATCTAAGAGGAGTAAGGGGGGGGGCATGGACAGTTACAGTGATCCTGCTTGGTTCAGTCCACAGATCCCCCTCCCGCAGCAGTGGGCTCAACCGCTCTGACTCCATGATCTACGGGGGCAGTATGAGCCAGCTGAACGCCAGTAACAGCGCGTACCTGCCAGACTACTCAGTCCGCCAGCTCACAGACCTGCAGATCATCAAGGTAAACTAATGTCCTCCACCATCCTGCTTCACTGTAAACTGCTGGACCCCAAATGAAGGCATAGCTATATGATCTTAGATGACAAGTAAGGCACAGCTGTATGATCTTTTACCCCCATGAAGGCATAGCTATGTGAACCAAGACCCTGAATAGGGACTAGCTATACGATCCTAGACCCCAGGTAAAGTGTAGCTATGTGATCCTAGTTCTCAAATAAAGTATAGCTTTTTCATCTTAGGCCCTTAATAAGGAGTAGCTATACAATGCAAGCCATCTAGTAATATGAGGCTATATGATCCTAGGTCACAAGTAAGGCAGCTGTATGATCCTTTACCCAAAATGAAGACACAGCTATATGATCCAGGCCCCTGAAAAGGGAATAGCTATACAATCCTAGACCACAAATAAGAGTCAGTGATCTGATTCTGCTATGACATAGAAGTATTATCCTAAACCCCCTGTCAAGGCAGATATGCAATCCCAGACAACCTCTGACACAGCTGAATGTCTGAATGCTTAAGCATTTTCTCTGCAGTTTCCCATTTCCAAGACCATTAAGATAAAGTGCCTTGTGTCTAGTTTCTATAACTACCCCGGCATCTCTCAGATTGTCAAATGCCAGCATCACACATAACAGGATTGCCACTGAGTGCTTTCCCCTGAGATGTCATTGCAGCAGGTTAAATATAGCTCTAATAAGCCAACTAAAGGATATCGGCTTGCAGGAAATTTCTGAGGCTGGGAACAGAAGACAGAAAGATCCAGAACAGAAAAAGAATATTTGAAACAACAGGATAAGGAAGCAGTAAAACAAAATGACAGATTTCAAAACAGGAAAAACAGTGTACAGTGCGTACATCACGCAACAAAAAGGACAGAATGATGCAGAGAAGACCGAATGATATAAACAGGACGAGTGAAAGCAAGAGCAAAAATAAACAGAACAATAACAGAAAGGAGAGCCAGAGAAACAGCGGGGAGCAGCTGAGTGACAAGTTTCAGTCTGAGCTAAACCAGAATGGATCAGTACTAAGTGGACTAGACACAGACTGGATGAGTACTAAGTAGACTAGACACAGACTGGATAAGTACCAAGTGGACTAGACACAGACTGGATGAGTACTAAGTACTCAGACATAGACTGGATGAATGTGAAATACTCAAGACACAGACTGGATGAGCAAAACGTAGCCACAAGCTGGATGAGTACTAAGCAGGTTAGACACAGAGTAGATGAGTCCTAAGTAGACTAGACACAGACTGCATGATTACTAGGTAGGAACGACACAGACTGGATGAGTACTAAGTAGAGGAGACACACTGGATTAGCACTAAGGAGAGACATTATCTAACGGTGTAAGCTGGTCCACACCATCATGCTTAAACTGTCCCCGGTGTTCCCTCCTGAAGCTCTTCTCAGAAGAATGGAGCAAATATTTTGAGTGTGAGAGAGGTTTAAAATCTGAATATGAATCATACTCATAATCATTATTATAGTATATATCAACAGTGTTCATCTACCTGTTAAATTTCACAGAGTAAACATGTGCCCCTTGTTCATTCTGCCTGTGTCTGATATGACCAGCTTAGAAACATGATGTATTACTGCATCAATGAGCTACAGTATATTTAATACAGCAGTGAAACAAGTTCAAAATAATTTGTATAATTGAAGGCTACATACAAGTACTTTTTTCTGTGGTCTATAGCTCCACTCTCCTGCTCTCTGATACATGGAATGCATTAACCTTAAATAAAACCTTCAGTCAAATTCAGAGCATGCCACCTCTCCATCTCCAATGTTACTGACTGTGCCGGAATAGAGAATTCAGCTGCTGTTGTTTAGGATTTAATACATCCTGATTGTACAAGAAATGAGAATTCAGAACACAACCTGATTGTGCTGAAATGGTGAATTTAGCACTGTAATGTAGGACTGAACACAACCTGATTGTGCTGGAATAGTGAATTCAGCGCTGTTATTAAGGACTGCACACACCCTGATTGTGCTGAAATGGTGAATTCAGCACTGTAATGTAGGACTGAACACACGCCTTCCTCTCCACTGGGGCAGATCACCCGCAGCCATTACCAGAACGCCCTGACGGCCACACGGATGGACAGCTCCCCGCAGACCCCTGACACGGACGCCCAGATGAACGAGGACAGCACACCGGACCCAGAAGCCCCCGCACCCAACAACAGCGCCCCCCTCCCTCCTCCCTCAAGGGAGCCACGCCCCAGCTCCGCCCGGTCCCGCCCACAGCAGTCCAGTGTCCCACACAGCACCACGGTCCTCAACGAGAAGAACCGCATCGTCCGTGAGTCCTGCTGTCCGTCTGTCTGCCCATTTCATCCCGTTTACCCTTCTCTCTCTCTCTCTCTCTCTCATTCCATCTCTGTCCGTCTTGCTTATTGTCTCCCTCTCTATTTCTCATCCTCTCTCTCATTATCTTCCTCTCTTTCTCATTCTCTCTTTCTTACTCATTATCTCTCACACCCTGTTTCTCATTCTCACTCTCTCTCTTTCTCATTCTTTCTCCCTCCCTCTCTCTCTCTTTCTCATCCTCTTTCTCTCCCTTTCTTCAACCCTCACCAAAGCACACTGCAAAGCACCCTTGAGGCAATCCCTAGTGACCACAGTAGCTGCGCTGAAGTACATAGGTCCAGTTTATCAGTCAGTCAACCATAACTACTCATGGTTTGACACTGCTCAAGCGCTCAGGTTCAGGGCCTTTCCCAGTGGTGTATGTGACTTTTCATGTATGAGCATATCTGTCTTGTACCTATTGTGTCATCGTGTAGACCACTGATTCTCAATCCTGCTCCTGGGGCCCCCCTGCTCCGCTCGTTTCCATCTTTCACTGCTCTACCTACCTGACTGAACCCATCAGTGGCACTTTTGATTAGCTGGGCACACCTGATTTAATCAAGAGCATGCACACTAATTTCAATCAGGTGTATTTGGAGCAAGGATAGATATGCAGGACAGTGGGCCTCCAGGAGTAGGATTGAGAAACAGTGGTGTAGACAGTTTATACTGCAGTCAGATGGTGGTTCCGGTCACTGTGTAATGCTTCCTGTGTGTGACCATGCAGATGCCTCCCTCTGTGACCATGTCAGCCACGGCTCCATTCAAACAACTGTGTGAGATTAATGACAGGGCATTCAGATGCTAAAACTAGTCAGGGGTTGGAGAGTTATGGAGGACTGGACGCTGCCCCCCCTCTGCCAAAGCACACATCTGCCTGCAATAGCGTTCCTCAACTCGAGCACGTGTTGTTTGTGGCCTACATCGTGCGGGGTGGGGGTGGGGGGGGGTACAGACGGGCAGCAGTGGACTGCACAGATGGCACAGCTGAAAATCCTCTTAGCTGTTAAAAACGCGTCGGATGTGGAGATGTGGGCTGGCTAACTCGCAGGAGATCCGCGTGAAAACATCCATGGTCCGAGATCAGGCCTCGTTCCTGGCTCCAGGCTCCATGGCCCCGCCCCAGCTCCAGTAATCCCCCTTTGTTCTTATCTCCCCCCTCATGGGGTTTATGAATCAAAGTGAAATCCTCTCAAGCCATTGAGATAAACCCTGACCGAAGATGAATGAGTGCTGAGAGCCTGCGGGGAGACCGCCTGGACCCCCAGCACAGATACAGCGAAACTGTACTCAGTACAGTCCTAATCTCCCAAAACATATACAGCGAAACTGTACTCAGTACAGTCCTAATCTCCCAAAACATATACAGTGAAACTGAACCCAGTACAGTCCTGAAGCCCCAAAACAGACACAGTGAAACTGAACCCAGTACAGTCCTGAACCCCTAAAACAGATACAGGGAAACTGCATCAAGTATAGTGCTGGACCACTAAAAGCAAAACCACACCTAGTAAGATCCCCCGACCCCACTTCTTCAAATTGCAGTGAACCCCACTTTAGACAGCTGTATATTCCTAGACAACAGCATAGGGTTGGCTATCAGATCCTAAGCCTTAATTAAGCGCTAGCTATATGATTACAAAGAAACAGAGACACATGCTTGAGCATGTTTCCAAGCCTGTTTGTTTTGTGAGAGATTGAGTGATGTTCGCGCAAGCTTTTTGCAGGAAACATTAGGCACACTAATGTTATCATAATCCCATTCAAAGCATGGAATTTATGCAGCATAACTGGTTCACGGTGGTCTGCTACACTGGCGTCATCCAAAGCCTCCAACCTTCAATGTGTGTGCCAAGTGTGCCTCTCTGTCTCCCCCTGCAGGCAGCAAGTCAGATGGCCAGAAGAGCCCCAGTGACTCTGTGTTCCTAAGGATGGACGAGATTCCGTACATTCGAGAGGATCGGCCAGAGGGGAATGGAGGTACTGGTGGGAGTCTCTGTAACTGAGGGAGCTAGTTTCCAAAATCATGCACTGGAGTGATCTCAGCTCCTCCTGTGGTGTGTAGGCTGTGCAAAATCATTGATTGGAGCACAGCAGTGTGGCGTAGCGGTAAGGAGTAAGGCTTGTAACCAAAAATCCTTGCTAGTGCACTGCTGTTGTACCCTTGGGCAAGGTACTTAACCCACAATTGCATCAGTAAATATTCACCTGTATACATGGTTAAAATAGTGAGTTGCGCTGGATAGAAGTGTCTGCTAAATGAAAATAACGTAATATAATGATCAGACCTGATTAAACACATGGTCTGTCTGGCAGCCAGTTCTGAGGAATGACTATCTGTTCAATGGTGCATATGCACGCACTACACAGCAAGAAGTGCTGAAAGTTAATGCTCACACATTATTTGTGGAGCCAATACAGGAGAAGAGACAGGGCTGGACAGCAATATGGAATAGCAGTAAGGGGTATGATTCTTGACCCAAAGGTTGTCAATTCAGTTCTCGCTTTTCTTGTACACTTGAGCAAGGTGCTTAACCTGAAATTCTTCAGTAACTATCCAGCTTCAGAATTGCTCTGGATAGGTGCGTCTGCTGAGGTAACATTTAAAGGAGTATCCACTCTGTTTAGTGCTCAGAAGCATTGTGAACATAAAGCTGCTTGAAAGATTCACCAACTAAAGGGCGACTGGAAGACAAAGGACAGAATCTCTCCTTTTGTTTTCTATTCTGTACCACCACCGTAGACGCCCACTCACCTCTCTACATTGCTGTGAGTGATTTCAACTTAAGGGTCCAACTTTAAAGGTCTCTCTCTCCCTCGCTGTCTCGCTCGACCTCCTGCTCACAGACACCATTACTGTTCCCATGGAGACGGACACCCTCACCTCCCCCTTCATCAGCACGCTGTCCTTGAGCGGCTCGGAGGAGACTTTGGGAAAAAAGCTGCTGCTGAAACTGAGTGAGTTCTGCCACCTGCCACTGGTCCCTGCACTTACACCTACACCCCGTATACACCTACTGTATGTCCCACAAATACCCCTACCTGCCACTGGCCCATATGCTGACACTTTCACCTATACCTACACCCCATATACACCTATATCCCACATATACCTTCACCTGCCAGTGGCCCATATGCCTACATCCCCACCTACACCTCTCCCTGCAGCTACCCCCCTTAACAACACACACCTTCATCCATACCGCCACCTGTTACTACCCTATTATCAACACTTATGTCTGCAAGTTCATCTAAATCACTGCCTGTAGCTGTTGTTGTCCCCTTACCAGAACATGCATCTCCATTTACACCTAGTAATACTACTACTTGTAGTAGCTATAGCAGTAGTATTATAGAAGGTTTAATACAGGTAATAATACAGGTAAGTCAGCTCTGATAGCTCTGTGACATGTAGGATGTGTGTGACTAAAAACGACTCTTTTCCAGGCAATAAAAAGAGGAAGAAGTCTCGCGAAGGGGACAGGAGTCCAGATGACCATTCAGAACAGCCTCTAGTGAAGACCTAGCAGCACGCCTGGGGGGTGGGGTGAAGGGGTGGGGGGAGGGAACAGACCATTCATTCTCTCATCAAAAGTATCAACAGGATTTTCTTAGAGGCTCCAGTTGCTGGTTGACTGCTAAACAGAGTATTTATATACATATGTATGTGATACATATGTATATATATAAAATATGTATATAACATGCCTCTCAGACAGGGTGTCTGTTAGCACAGGACCGTCTCAGACGGAAACCGTAAACCATAGACAGAATCAGTACTTGTTCGTGCATTATTTTCAAACAGTTACCATTAACCAGTATTGTAATTGTGAAAGACAGTATCGAATGGGACATTAGAAACAGCCATTATGTAAAGGGAGGAAGGCAGCGTAGTTGGGTGTACAAAGTGACTTGCGGTTGTCCATTCGCTGACACTTCCACATGTTCAACCATTCCAGCCGAGGTTTTAAACTTTATTCAGGAACTGACACCCTTTTAGGCTATAGGCCTAAGCTCCAGTACCTTTTTTCTGATGGCTGATCAATCACTATTCTTCTCAATGCATATTTACCTTTACTCCCAGCCACCCACCACCATCCTGAAGGGGTGGTTGTATGCCTTCTTGAAAACCTCCGCTTCACATCATTGAAATATGTTTTCTAGCATCATACAAAACGTACAGGTACAGCTGCGTTAATACGCAGCAGGGGTCAGTGCAAAGGAATCTCAGCAGTTAATGACAAGCAGAAGCTGAGTGCTCTGTCCAATGGGGAACCTGACCAGCAGCTCCAACCAATCAAGCAACAGAGTGACCATCACCTGCACAGAAACCGGGTGTCAAAGGAGACACTGATCAAGATTCCACCCCTGGAGTTAGCCAGTGACCTCAGGGCTACATTAAAATGATGCCTTTCACCACAGAGGGGTGACCTGGGGGGGAGAAGATGGGACCATCTGGAAGGCAGGAAGACCTTCTGACTCCCTAAAGCCAGAGGCCAGGGGAAGGTCTCACTCTGTACGATGTTCTATTGGTATTTTGCCTCACATGCAGCATCTATGGCAAATACTAATGCTTCATAACAATTTTGCAGCAACAAAACAAAAGGTGTATATTTTTTATCAATACAAATACAAATACAAGCTATATAAGCTATATCCTAACTGTATCTGAGAATAAAAGCCATAAAATGTGAATGGAATCCGAAATGTATAAAGCCTGATCAGTTCTCACCTTTAAAATCAATTGGTCAAAATGAGAGGAAAAACACAAGAATCCATCCATCAAGATTTGAAAATACATTTCGCTAAATGTGAACATCTCATGAGCTTTGTGGTGTCTTTAGAAGGAGATGTGCATGGACTCGTCATTGACAGTGACTGGATCTACGTCCTGTGACACAGCGAAGAGAGCCACTCTGATTGGTGCTTTGTCTGTTTTGAATGCGATGACCTCACAATGGCATTCTCTTATAGAATTCCTTGCTCCGTCCCCATTGTCATCTCGACACAGTGCAGCTCTACGTCCGTATCACTGCACCCTCCTGCTCCATCCCCACCCACTGCTCCCTGATTGACTGAACTCTGAACTTTGAACTCAGTTCACCTGAGCCAGCTCACAATGGACATCCATTGGGAAGTGGTGGAGCCCCCTCAGAGAAAATGCTGGATGCCGGTGCTCAGAATTGCATCATCAAAGTGAGACACAAACAAATCAGCTGACCTCTGCCAAGAAGCCATCAGGGAGGATGTTAGGGGTTGGGAATGGGAGGTTGGGTATTATGGGTAGCGGGGTACTATGATTTTATATTTTTACTCCTGAATCCACCCATCCTCGTTCGCAAAGGTTCTTCATGCAGTAAGGTGCACCATATCAAACGATCGCAGGAAACCACAGTTAAAACTGGAGCCAAAGATACGAGCAGTTGAGACTTTATGTTCTCAAGCGCTAAGAATCGGATGTAAACTGAACAGAAACACAGTGAACTGCGCACCAAGAATCTCCCCTCCCCTCTCTTTCTAACCGAGGTCCGAAGCTTTCCCTGTTCCATTCCAAAATTCGAAAGCTCTGCGTTTCTGGTCTGTCAGTTATGTGCCCTTTAAGGCGTGAGAGACCATGCCGAACGAGGGGGGTTGCTGTCCGCTGTAGATTCACGTGAATGCAAGGCCAATGAAAGTGGACCTCTGTTTCTGCATGCTTGGGGTACAGATAAGCATGACGTAGGAAGTTTCTGTGACTAGGGCGAGCAGGGTAATCTGCCCAGGGTGGTGGTTAGGGTTTTGGTGGGGGGGGGGGGGGGGCACACAGAGGTGGGTGGGTGGGAGGGACAGGGAAAGGGGTTAACAAACTCCTTTAGCCATTAGCATGTGAAACGTGACCTGAGCTCTAAGGCTGACTGACAGCTATGCCCGTCTGAAGTGGAGAGAGAGCATGTGAGTTGTTCAGGGTGGCTAAATCTGTGATGAGGATGGTTTGCAGTTTGGATGAGAAAGTTTACAGTGATGCTTGCTAAGACTGTCTGCATAGCTGAGGGAAGTGGAACATTTATGCACCAGTATGACTGGATTTGTAGACAGTGAATCCAGATGGGGCAGGCAATTGCATGTTGTCCATGCTGAACACAAGCAGTGATAATTCTGCTATCATAGTCATATCAGATAATTCTGTCCGCCTGCCCCCATCCCGCACCCCCATCCCGGCTCAAGGCAACCGGACGGAGGGGGGTTGTCTTGCACTCTTTCCCCCAGCAAGGGGCCTGTCAGATGAGCGCTGGAGCCCAGGACATGAGAAGCTATTTTCTATTGTGCAATACTAACTGCCAAACCTCTTTATTGAGGGCACACGGGGAGAGTGGCCAGACTGGCACTCTGGTATCCTCTGAGGGAGGAAAGGGCAAAGAATGCGTTCTGAGGCTTAGCCCACAACCCTGCCACATACACACACACACACGTACACACAAACTCAAACTCACACTTTCTTTCTCTCTCTCTCGCTCACACACTCTCTCTGACACAGATTCACTTTCTTTCATTGATACATACACAGAAAACACATAGTCTCTCTCTTACACAGCCTCCCTCATTCTGTCACTCACACACTCACACAAAATCTCTCACAGATTCCCTTTCTTTCAGCGGCACACACACACACACACACACAAACACACTCTTTCTCTAGCTTTAGCTTTCTCACACACACACTCTCTCTCACACAGATGCCCTTTCTTTCACTTGCACACACGTACTGTTCACACACACACACACACACACACAGCTTCCCTCTCTCTCACACACACACAGCAGGGGCTCTGTAGGGCAGCCTGCCTCCCTACTTGCTGCAGACAATGTGAGTAACACAGTGTCTCACAGCCACATAGACTCTCTGGGCATGTTTCTTTTTTGATGAATGCTGCATAGATCTACTGCTCTTTATATCACCTGGATTTGCTGATATTGCAGGGCTTGGATCATATAATGACCAATCCAGATGATTTAAAGTGCATCTGAATAGCATCTTCACAACACTTACTAAAAAAAAAACAAGCCCTCTCTCTGCCTACACAAGCCCTGCCCAAAAAGCCTCTGATTGGTTATTTGTTTGAGAGCTGCACAGAATCCAGAATACCCCAGGAGGCATAAAAAAGGAGACACTTAAGTGTTCCAAGGCACATACTGGGTGGCCTGAGAGGAAGTGATGTTTTATAGAACGCTTGCCCAAGACATGTGATCTTAAGTGAAGTGGAGGAGAAGAACACAGGTGTAAGGCAGTAAGAATAAAAATAACTTTTTTGGGAGTGGGGATCAGGGCTGCACATAAATCACTCTCTGCTGTGTGAGCTATCAGTTAAAGAGGTTTGGCAAGAGTTAGAGGAATAGATTTTATATCCACAGAGGTTTTAAAGAAAACCCAAATATATCATTTTTATGAGAGAGACAAGAGAGATTTAGAGATCTATGAGTTTACGATTTTATGAGATGTTTAATGGGATTTTCGGGATATTTAATAAAAAAGGGGAAAAAAACCTTAACAATTTTACAATATGTATTATGAACTTCCTCAGTAAATGTTTTAAACTGATTTGTGTTTGTACCTCTTTTGACTTTCATTTTTCCTATTTTCTTTTCTTGCACTTTGTAATTCTGCTCTTGACAATAACATGAAAATGGTCATATTAGCACAACAAATCTTATGTTAATCTGTAATGGCAATATTTTTGTCTCATGATGAGAGCAAAGAATTCCTAAATTAGGTTTGGCAATTATGGCATCTTTTGAAAAACAAACAAACAAACACTTTTCTACTTTAGTGTAACCAAACACTTGCCATTGCAGGTTGCAGGAGGCCATTCGCTAACAGGTGCAAGTGTCTGCTTCATTCTGCTCAGAGAGCTGCATCAGTGTGCGAATTTGTGCTTTAAACCTTCCGAGCCACTTCCAAATGGTCACTGTGAGTAAACAGAGAGGAGTTTGTATAATCCCAGTTACACAGGGTCAGAACAGGACAGGGACTGCCAGGAAAGCGGCTCCCTCTAGCCATTCCAGATCAAGAAACAATGACTCGACTGTTTGCCTTTTTTTTTGGGGGGGGGGGGGGTGTCTATCTATCCAGAAGTGGTCCTAATGCAGGGTGCTGTCCTATTTCCATGGCTCTCCCAAACAAACTCTAGCTTTGCCTGAGTCACGTGACACACTCCTGGCGCAAGGGTTGTTGCCTTAGTTACGTCACTGTGGACACCCGTATGACTTTTTGCGGCGCGCTGTACCTGCCATCTGCATCCTGAAGCTACGAAATTATATCTACATATTTTCTGTGAAGTGTGTTCACAGAATAGTGGCCTCGGGGTATCAGGCGTCCCGGAAATATCCTTATATAACTACTCAATTTCCATTAACACTTACGCTCAGAGCAAGCCACAATGAATTACTAATATAAAATGCACACTTTGAAAATGTTTACATATTGTCTTGGTGACTCAACAACCTATGCAAATTACTTTACAGGGAAGTTATCCAACTTGAATTAGCAGCTAGCTAGTAGCGGCTAGCTTGACTTTCTAGCTAAGTAACTACAACCGAGTGCTGCTACTTGCTACCTAGCTGGAATATCTGTCAAACACTGGAATATCTGTCAAACAAGCTATCTGCTAACTATCTAGTCAAGTACTGAAATATTGTTTAACCGCTGCATTTTCAACCTCAGCAGTAACAAAAGACAATGCATTATGTGTTCTATGACCACTGGTATGCATTCTAAATATACAAGAGGAGCAACATTAACACCCCCCTACCAGACCATCGCCCCAGCTGAAAGCACTTTTCCGCCATCTAGTGGCCAGCGGCATTAGTGTCAATGGTTGAGCCGCCGTAGCTTGGGCGACACCTTTACTGCATGGTGGCCCCTCACTCTCTGCAGCACAGGGTAGTGTTAAGTCTTAAGAATCTGACTTGATGATAACAAATAGTCAACATCTAGATCTTTACAGAATAAAAGCTAGAGTATTCTTTTAGGAACAGGAAAGCTGTTCCAGGACATTACACTACATTATTGTCTTTTAGTAGACACTCTTATCCAGAGTGATTTATATAGGTTACTATTTTTACATGTCATCCAATTATACAGCTGGATATTTACTAAGGCAATTCTGGGTTAAGTACTTTGCCCAAGGGTACAGTAACAGTGCTCCAGTGGGGAATCAAACCAGCAATGTCCTGCTGCTCACTATGCTACACTGCTACAATTTATGAAATTCTGCAGTATTGTCTATACTGTTCATTTATATTACCTGCATTAAAAAACAACTTCTGTCAGCCTTAACTGAAGTTCAACAAAGCAAATATTTTTTTCATATTGCAGTGGAATATGACACAGTAGTCTATAATATTTAAAAAACTGCTGTGCTCAAGTGCAACATGAGTAACAGAACCCAGAGATGGAATACGGAGAACAATAAAGAACAAAAACAAAAAAATCCAAACAGTAAATAATGCCATTTTATTTTCCTTCCGTCTTCATCATGAGAGCACCAGGAGGTGTGTGACCATGGCAAGCAGAGAGTCAATACAGAAGAGTGCATTTCCACAAAGTCAACATGTAGTCAATAAGGCTGCTCTCCCCCTTTTTAAGGAGTTATCTATGCCCACCAACACCACAGACAGCAGTGATTTCACACTGTGTGCCAGTCTGAATAGTGCTGTGGTACCTCCAAGTTCATCATAAAGCAAGGCACTGGGTGAATATAGCATTCTGAGATGTGGTATTCTGTTTGGACTACAATAACCATCACCCCCATTGCCAACCCTGCCTCTCCCATCACTGCGTATGGAAAGAATTTCATGCTGATCCTTGAAGTATTGCTTCAAAGAGGGTAAAGCCATCTTTCATTTGAGACATAGCGAATTCACTTCTGGCTTAAACACTTGACCATGATAATGCCCCTCAAATAAAATGATGCGTGAACTTCACTTACATTGTACATATACTACGCACAATATACTTCTCACTCACTCTAAACAAGGAATATGTGTAAGGTGTAAAATGGCATACATTTTTATTTTTTTTCCCATCCAAGTTCATCATATTATTTGTTTTATATTTTATGCTGAATGGTGAGAGGGCCACAATAAGCTAACCATTAAGCTAACCATTAAGAAATCTCACTAGATTTTATTTATGTTGACTTTGGACTGTTTTTGAGACTTTGGTAATGTAACATCAACCGTAATTTCAAAATGCAGAAGCTGTTCATTAAATCTGTCACAAAACCTAAAGATAACCCTGACCTCTTGAAGACATTATAAACATTTAACACTGAAGTGAACTTACACTACCTTATTCCTTAAGGGGAACAGATTGTGAAACACATGTAACAGGCTCACATCCATTAAAAGTGAATAAAAAGCCATGATACATTGGCTTTTATGAAGGTGACAAAAACACTGAAATATCATAGTTCAGTGTCAGTGCTCTTTTCATGACCCTGTAGTTACAGGCTATAAAAAAAAAAACCCAAAGTACTGAAACAGGAGACACTGAAATAAACCCAGGAGACAAATGACACTCAGACAGGTTGGTAATACATTTTAACTTTAAAACACTACTTTTTGTTTCTCTGAAATTATCAGAAAAACAGACTAGTTAACTACAGCATGTGCTGGCTTGCTGGGGGTGGGGCAAGCTGACAGGCGGCAAGGCAGCTCCAACAGGACAGCCCCATCCCTCCTCAACCACCTCTTGTCCCCGCCCCTCCAGAGTCCAGGACTAACCACTGCCACAGAATGGTGGTGAGAGAGTGAGGCTTCATGAACCCCAGATTGGGTGGGGCCATCACATGCTGTCAGTGACTCTAACCAAAGCAGTATGATTTCTTCAAGTCACAGACATCATGTGATGGCTCTGAGGTTCGGGAAGGTCCGCTCTCCCATCACAGCTATAAGGACAGGAAGTGACAGCGGGCTGGGCCAGCGTGGGCGGGCCCTTACTGGACCTTGGTGACGGCTTCGTGGATGGACTGGGCCACGTAGTCGATGTTCTTGGTGGTCAGGCCGCACATGTTGATGCGGCCGCTGGCCATCAGGTAAATGTGCTTCTCCTTGATCAGGTACTCCACCTGTTTGGCTGCAAAGTGGGGAGAGAGATAGTGGACAGAAGGTAAATACAAGGCACTGGATTAACATTCAGCATCAAACTGGTTAACTAAAGCATGGAAGCGGGAACCATGAAAACCAGATTCAAATTCAAATTCAACTCTGAAAACAAATGTACAACCATTCAAAGATAAAGACACCCATTGATTTTCCTGGAAAATGATTTCTTCACACCTCCTTCACACCATTTTTATGCAAATAAGCAGTGTTGTGCATGAACGCGTTAAAAGAGCGCGTTCATTGAACGTGCTCATTTTTTTGGTGAACGGTGAACTTCAGCGTATCCATTTGCAAAAAAAAGAACATCAACTTGAGCTCATTCAGGTTTGCGCGAGATTCGGAATCCTTGGGTGTGTTAACGTTACTGCTTGATGAATAAACACGGACAGCGTTATTCCATACTTGAGACGTTTTTATTAGTGCAACTCATCAGATAGACAGCTCGACAGCCCGCAACCAGCTGCCCATATCCCGCGTAACAATCACTGCGTATTTAGATATTCACATAAAATAGTCCATGGAGCAGCTCATTTAAAAAATGGAAGAAATGAACTGGGACTGTGAATTTGCTCAAAATTCAAAATTGTGAACGATGAACATGAACTTGTTCATTTTAATCTGTGTGAACTGAACTTTGAGCTAGCTCTTGTGAAGTGTGAACTTGCACAACAGTGCAAATAAGCTTCATCGTACATATACAATTCTCAAAGGTGACTTGTTTAACAAAAAAGTTTGAGTCTGAGAAGAAATGTGCAGGATGTGAAACCCCTTAAAATTAGACTCCTTTACCCAAATATCATCTCAAATGATGGCCTAGACCCTTCACAGTGAGGCGTGTGTGTGAGGTGTGTATGAGGTGTTTGTGGGTTGTGTGTGAAGTATGCATGGAGTAATATTGCCATGTTGGGGGTGGTGTGTGTATGGTGTATAAGAGGTGTGTGTGTTGTCTGTGAGGTGTGTGTTGTGTGTGAGGTGTGTGTGGAGTAGTGTTGCTGTGTTGGGGGTGGTGTGTTATAGCACTGTAGGTGGAGGTGATGTGGGGGGTTAGACATACGGTTGAGGCCAGTGAAGCTGAACATGCCGATCTGTTGGGTGATGTGGTCCCAGGTGCCCGGGGTGCCCAGGGCCTGCAGCTTGGCCTTCAGCTGAGCCCTCATCAGCAGCACCCGGTCCGCCATGGTCTTCACGTTGTCCTGCCTGCGGGGGAGGAGAGAGGGAGGGCCTCACCAACACAACACAACGCAACAGCACTGCTATTCAGAATTTTACCCATAAACACTATGTATACCTAAGACCCTAATTATAACTCAGGTTCGCCAGTAGACTGACCAGATGGACGACTGGGACCTCAGGCTTCTCAGACAAACGGAGAGCTACCAAGAGGGGTAAAGCAAAACTTGGGGAAGCACGCCGTACCATTCGGCAAACAGCTCAGGGCTGTTGAGGGTGATGGCCACCAGGCGGGCCCCCTGAGAAGGGGGATTGGACCAGGTGGTTCTGACGATCTTCTCCATCTGGGACAGGACCCGGGTCAGGTTATCGTTGTCCTTGGCGACCACGGTGAGGTTGCCTACCCTCTCGTCTGTGAAGAGAACCCCCCTTATCTTTTAGGGACTGAGAAGTTGGGTGAAGTTGCTGGTTTCAGAAATGACTGCAGATCATTAACAAATGAAATGGCGAGAGTGTACACCACTGCTCATGGGTTTGAGCCAAGGGTGGGACATTGCTGGTGCACAAATGTAGCAATTACTCCATCATTCTGATAGATACCCATACTGGGTGGGGTCACCATATGCTGCTAGTGACTCACTCTGCACAAATGGGGCATTGCTTAACATTGTAATCACTCTTAAATGTTTGTTGTGACTTGCATTGCTTGCTGTTACACATATTATACATTTATACTAACAATGCAGTTCAGGTTAAGTACCCCACTGTAAGACACACAAGTGTCCTTCCTGGGATTGGAGCCAACAAACCTCTGGTTGCCAGTTAAACTTCCTAAACACTACAGGGTAAAGCTGTGCATGCTGTAGAAAGCAAATCAATCATAAATCATAACAGAATTTACAGGATGTGAAAAATGGACTAAGCATTAGATGAAGTGAATAAGTTGCAGTGAAATAGAATAAAAGTATAAAGTCCATGTATTCTCATGGGTAACAGTCTAGAGCCCTAGCCTGAAGAGCTGGTGCACAGTCTATATTCCTATGAAGCTACTCACTGTAGAGGCCGAAGTTCTTGGAGAAGGACTGGGCGCACAGCAGCTCAAAGCCCTGGGACACGAAGTAGCGGATGGCCCACGCGTCCTTCTCCAGGCTCCCTGAGGCAAAGCCCTGGTACGCCGAGTCAAAGAAGACAAAAAGGTTCCTGCGCTAGAGAAAGAAAAGAAAGAGATGGAACGGGATGAGGGGGGGAGAGAGTTGCACCACAGATGTTCAACATACAGACCAGATAATCAGTTCTGTGTGCTTCACACTGAAAGCGCTGCCTCTGCCGGTGTGTTCTGATTGGCTGGCTCATTAAGAACATATTTAAGGGGAGTGTTCTAAAACAGAACATCTACAGCTATCACAGAAGTGCACACAGTACCGGAGCCTCCCGTTAACAACCAGATGAATGACGAATGAAAGGAACACAGGAGCCTAATACCTGGTCATAATTTACAATATCTGCAGTTATGCAACTTCACGGCCAAGAGGAAACAGAAACCCTAAAAGACAAGAGTTCAAACTCACTGAACATAATAACATAAAGAATGTGGACAAAGGGAGTGTGGGATACGACTCAAGGATTATACAACCCCCATGCGAAAGAAGAAGGGAGTCCTATAACCATTGAAAGGAAACAGAAGGAACACAAGTCCTTCCTCTGCTTGAACACAATGAGAGGAAAAACAGGGAAGGCCTGCTTGTAGAGTGAACAGGTTCAGCTCTGAACTGCAAAACGTCATCTGGGAAATGTCAATGTGTGTGTGAGCCTTCTCCAAAAAACTAATTACTGCAAGTGTTTTAGGGAGACTACTGGCAGTCATCCGTGAGAAAATGCACTGCACTATGGAAGAAAAACAGGCCTTGAAAAACCTGACCAAGGTTTTCAAAATGAAGATGTAACTATTCAGGCTTCCAGATTTACTAGTTATCATACTTATTTTCCATGGAATGTGAACAAAATGTGCTGTGATGAGTGAGGAGTCATCACTATAAGGCCTCCAACGGGGAAACACTTCAAGACAATGACCAGCTGAAACCAGTTCAGACACAATCTCTGCTTAGCTCAAGAGACTGTCATTACAGTAAACTTTTAACTGCAGTGATCTCTTCAGAGTGTACATCTGCCTTGTTTCAAGTATAAAATGATCATTTCTGTGAGTAACCCCTCTGTTGTTAGAATGTATTTGTGTGCCAAAACCATTTGATCGGATTAATTTTCCCACAATGTTCCCATGTTCTCAAGTTGTGAATTGATCTGCATTTGGGAGTGACCGAATAACTGTCCTTGAATGGCGGTCACTGAGGGTGAAGGTTTACCTGTCTTCTGACAGCTGCCCAATAATATGGGTGTATGAAAAAGCTCAGCTGCCATTGCTCAGGAGGACCATTTCATTCTGTCCTATTACCTTGAAAACACAACATTCACCTGGCCCTGAGGTAGACGCATGGGCCAAGTTTCAAGAGCAGTCTTGCTAACAGCACGATCTTCCCCCTGACCTCTGACTCCAGCCTCACCTTCATGACCTCCGCAATCTTCTTCCACTCGTCTGGGGTGGGGTCGGTGCCGGTGGGATTGTGGGCACAGGCGTGCAGCACAAAGATGGAGCGCTCTGGAGCTTTCTGAAGAACAGCAGGCAGCCACAACAAAATATTTACATTTCATTTTGGCATCTGGCAGGAACTGTAATCCAGAGAAATTTACAAAGCAAAGGCACAAGACCAGGTACAATGCCACATACAGAAAAGAACAGAACACATCTGAATGTCAGTCATATCAGTCAAATCAACATATAATCCTGTAATAATTAATTGTTACATGCAACCTCTGCAGCATGAAACACTTACATATAGATTCTCCATTGTTGCCTCTGCAGTGAAACATGCAATCACATGTCAGAGTTTAAAGTCAGGGATAGTCTATCCAACAGGTTCACAAAATGGTCAAACTACTTTTAAAATGATTATTTACCGTGTCTCTGAGTACAGAGTGGCATTTCATTACCAGTGATAATTTAATCCTTTAATGAGGTATGAATTTTAAAAGCACAACTGTGGAGTTAAAAAAGCTTAAATGGTAATGTTCTTTTCAAAGGGCTGTAATGCTGCAATATGCTGTCTCAATCCTGTGGTAAAGTCACATGAAGAGAGGAAGCCTCACAGCACTGTGTCATTGTCCAAAGAAAGTGTCAGCCTAATGAACACTCAAAATTGTCTGAACATCGGTGCAAACAGTGTTGTATAGTTACAGCA
Source organism: Megalops cyprinoides (assembly GCF_013368585.1). Taxonomy (NCBI): domain Eukaryota; kingdom Metazoa; phylum Chordata; class Actinopteri; order Elopiformes; family Megalopidae; genus Megalops; species Megalops cyprinoides. Next base: position 50,102,374 of record NC_050583.1, read on the forward strand.
TCATAGCATCATTGAAAATATGATATGTATGAGATTGGAAAACTCCTCATCCTTCTGCCCAATCTGTTTCACTCACTCCCTCACTCAGTCCCTTGCTCAGTCCCTCCTGCCCCTCTCTCACTCACTCTCTCACTCACTCACTCACCTCTAGGTCATCCAGGAAGCCAGCCAATGCCAGCCCTCGCTTCTCAGGATCCCAGTACTTGTACGGCCGGATATCCTTGAACCCGGCATCAGCAAAGACAGCATTGTGATTCTCTAGAGACAGAAAAGAAGGACATCAAGCTAATAAATGTCACAGCACTTATTACACACTGTTTTGTCCTGGATGCTGTAAAATGTATATATGCATGTGAACTTCACACCTGTGCCACAGCGCCAAAGATCACCCAGCAACACATCCTGAGAACAGCCACAAAGAAATGCAAAGGAGACACCCCACCTTTAGGAAAGTCCAGCAAGTGCCACCATCAGAGTCAGAATTCTATTTAGATTTCATAACCGAAACCAATTTCAGAGGAATAAATGACTGAACAGATGACAACAGGAAAAAAAACTGTTTGTGACACAATTCTTCCCGTGAATAAACTTTGTGTGTTTTCCACGGGCATTCACTGAAGAAGAGTGAACAGACACACGAGAGCGAACACGTCTGCAGCCTGCTACTGGCCCATAGCAACAAACAACAACCGAGTGGAACCTGACTGTCCCAAAAGATAAGAGCTTTCCATGTCAGCCTGTGAAGGAGAGCCTTCACCTCCCCTAGAAACTGAATGCATGTTAACTGTTAGTTCGTGTTCATCGTTAAAACATCGTTAAAAAATCGTTAAAACATTAAATGTTTCTTATATCCAGCTCAAACCTACCAACAGTAGGTCATACTTCACGCATCAAAACCTGTTAATTGTTTGCCTGTTGTCAATGTAATTGTCTGATGTGCATGTTAAGCCAGCCATAGGTTAATGGGCCACAGCTGCCTAATCAAAGGTGCATTAAATACAGGTGTGTGGCTGTTGCAAGAATACTCTAGCAAGCAGCTTGTAGCCAAGGCTGTGTTTCTTTGCATTTTAATTTTTTTTTTTTTTTTAATATATAGTTTGTTCCTTCTGTTCTGTTGTTTTGTGAGAAGCGTTCATCACACAGCCACAGGTGCAATTTGCATCTTAAAATGCTCAAAAAGACAATCATACCAAATGTGTTCTTTGCTTAATACACAGATGAGCCCTCTTAATGCCTACCAAGCCTGTGGCATCTGGGGACCCAGAAATGGCAAAGGCAGAGAACTTATGCACTTCAGAGTTTAGGTGTCCTGACTGCACCAAAGCTTACCCCATGTTGGCGAGGAGACGTAGACTGGGGTCGCTGTGTTGTTCTGACCGTTGTACCAGCGGCGGAGAAACTCGGCACCGATCTTCAGGGCTCCTGTCCCGCCCAGTCCCTGCACACCTCCGACCTGCAGGAGACAGGGAGAGAGAGAGTTAGAGAGAGAGGGAGAGAGTTAAAGGAGAAGGAGTAGAGAAACAGTACAGAAGAGGGAGGGAGAGAGCAAGGGAACAGGAGATGAGAATGAGAGGGAGATATAGAGGAGACGGTGACAGAGAATGAGGGAGAGGGTGGAGGGACAGTGGGCGAGAGAAAGCAAGGGACAGGGATAAGCAAGACGGACACAGATATACACAGAGAGACACTAAACCGTTCTAAATGCTTAGGTAAGTCAGATCAGCTGACTCGTTCATGAAAAATTTATTTAGACTGCTCTCTCGGTTATCCTGTGGGAAATCAAATCTAGGGTGCATGTTTGGTTGGACACACAAGAAGTGCATAAATCAACCCCATAAGGGGCATTCATATGCTGTGTGATGCATATATCAAAGTAAACCTTCTCCAGGGCTGATATTTAAATGCTCCCTGACTTTTTCCTAGAAATCTTGAAATCAGTTTTAAGCTCAAACAAATAACATTAAATTATGATTTAATAAAAAAAGCTACCAGTCCTGGTCACCCTTTAAGCCTAAAGACGAGGACCACTCCAGGCCCAGAGATCCAAAATCGCCAGCTGGTAGCCGTGTTTAGGGGAATGGCGTTTCATTAACAAGCCACCAGCTGGCGGGACCCTACCCTGTTCTCGCGGATGGCGGGGCTGTCCTCCCCCAGGGCAATCTTGGAGGCGCTGGAGCGGAACTCAGGAAGCCCAAGGATGGGCAGGTACTCGTGGTTCAGGCTGTTGTCCTCCACGATCATCCTCTCCACCTTCTTCACCACCGGCAGCACCCACGGCTGGGAGTCATCTGTTCTGTACGCTGGGGACACGGAGGGAGGGGTGGGGTGGGAGTTTGGGTGGGGGGAAGCATCATTAGTACACTTTTAGGGCTATCAGACTCATAACAGCAATGACAGCTAGTGACCTAAGCAGGAACCAAGAAAGCCACTGTGCTTTCCTGTTGTCCTTCCAAAATGAGAAGACTGTAAGCTTGACATCACACCAGATCGAACCCAAGTAGAGGGATTCCTGCCCAAGAATAGGAATTTGGAAGGAATTTGGAATCCTGTTTTGATGACAATATGACCTGGCTGAAGTAATGTAGAGTTTTTTGTCTTGTTTTTCTACTACTTTTAACTAGCCTGCTAGCTAATCTGCTATTGGCCAGAAAACACAAGCGTTGCAGGCTACAGTGAACACTAACCTTGGGCTGAAAAACACAAGAGGCCTCTGCAGCTTTTGGTATCTTGTTAATGTCATAACTGCGGCAAATTTGCACACCTTGCAGGGCACTGTAATAGTGCCCTTTGAGGTTTGTTGAGAATTTATGGAGCTTTGCTGCAATAGGTAAATGCCATTTTTTTAAGTTTGGATCAAATCATTTGGAATGCAGTTACACAGATTATTGTATGAGCAGCAATTTCAGCGTGGGGTCTCGGTTTCTTCTGGTTTTGCAGGTATAATCTGTTGTGCGATGGGGTTGCCATTTCTCAGGGCAATGCAACACCAGGAAAAACTAGTAATATTACCTCTTCACCCTTACCAGTCAAACTGGCAGCAAACAAAACCTCAAACGGCAAGAGCAGAAAGGTTCAAAGGGTACATTATCACGGATGTTCTATATATAGGGTCAGACTGTCATCTTGGTGCATGGTAATTCCAAATCTGAAAATCTGGCCGTAATAGAATATCTGTGACAGTACTGTGATGTCATTATGATTTGCTTCACACAGGCTGAAAGTCACCTTGGGGTTAAAGGCATCTGCTCGTGGGGAACTTGGTTCTCCCCGAGGAATTTAGCCAATCCGCGGCTGCCGTGGCGCAAGAGGCTGGGTGTCAGGTTACTGGCATTCAGTCTCTCTCCGCCCAGTGAGCTGCTGTCGGGTCATGGCTCACATGAGAACCAGAGGGCGTTTTTTTTTTTTGGGTCGGCTGCTGCTCAGCACACACAAACACGCACCATCCACTAAACCTTTTCACCGTTTCTGCTGTTTTGCCTCCAGAGTCGTGTGGGTACAGCATAAAGGGCCAGCAAGCAGCACACAGCTCTCTGACAGGCTAATTACAAACGCGGTGTTTTATTTGGCAACAGTTCCTGGTGGGAGCACAGAAAGGCGTGCAGCTAGAGGCGCTATTATTGGTCAGCGGCTATTACTGCTGTCGACACCCCTCGCTGTTAACCCAGCTGTAACGCAGCACGCTGTAATACGGAATACTTAATACTGCGAATATGTGTCACTACAGAGGGTTGCACTGTAGCAGAGTAATCATCACAGTAACAGGTCATACTGTAGTGACATTTTGGTCATTTCTATGTAACAATCAGGGTTTTCTTTTTATTTCCCTCTCTGCCTGCACCAGTTTTCACTGGCATTAAGACTGCCTAGGGGATAAAGCTTCCAGTGCTCCAAGGACACCCCAGTGCCCTTCTCCTGTGTCTCCCCTGCCCTTACTTGGGTGGTATCCTCTTCAATCAGACCAGAGGCCTACTGAACTCAGGGCCCCTGAGGAGTCCCTAGTTTACCCCGGTCAAATAAACAGCCCTGCTTCCTCTTGGATGCATATTGCCAGTCCAGCATTGTTCCAAAAACCACAGGACCACAGTAACTTGCAGTTGGAGAAACACATCAGAACAATGCCAGCAACAGCAGCTCCCCAAAGTGAACTGGCTGGCTGTGCAATACCCCTCTGTCACAGCCTTTCTGTCCTAACCCCAAGCCTTTACTTTTAAACGATAAATGAGCTCCCCCTTGATTATTTCACATGGTGCAATACTCTTGTTTTTATTTTTGTCACAGCTGTTCAGTTCAAGTATTGTAACGTCAATTGCTGTATTTAAAAGTGCATACAAAATGTCATATGAGAGGGCGCTATAAAATGCGATTAAAGATTTCACACTGCCCCTCTTTGCTGGTGCTGATCCGAACCAAGACTGACGTCGGATCTTGACGTTGACAATACAAAACGCCAACCGTGACCGACAGTAAGAAGTCAAATCACAAATAGTAAGTCAACAGAATCGTTTAACGTTAACTCCATAACTTATTTCAGTATAATTAAGAAAAAATATTAGGCTACCTAACAATGTATAAACCTGAAATAGAGGTAACGTTTAAATATCAGCAGGTAACACTGATCTGTGCACACAGCTTTAGAAAGCTAGCTAGAGTAGCCAGTTGAGTATTTTCGCTGTGTTCTTACCTCCCACTCCCAAATTCACTTTGTTCCGATCTTTGTCCTCCCGGAAATCTGCGGTCAGTTTGAAGACCGCCACCGGAGCGGCTTGCGGAACATCAGTGAACACCGACATGTCCAGTTACTGCAGGCTTGCGGAACAGTGCGGGGACCGATTGCTATTTACCGACGGTGACAGGAGCGACTTTCACCTTCAACTCGCTTTTTGGCCGGCGCAAAATGGGCGTGCACGTATCAGCCAATCAGGGCTCAAGATCGGCTGCTCCCGCCCTCTGCGGACCAATCTTGGCTCGACTTTTAAAAGGTCAGAAGATGACGAAGCCGCACATGTGGGCGCAGCCAGCCCCCTCCGACGCCCGTACCTGCACGGCCAATGGAAAAACTCCATAGGCGACTGACAAGTGAGTGTGCGAATTGTCGGTCTCTCTCAAAAAAGATGACTCGTGTGCTGGGCAGTAACTTTTCTATCATTCCGTATTACATAATTATCGAACTTCTGCTTTCTTGTCTCGAAATCAGTTTTACAAGACACTCGCAAATATATCAAAAATATAAATATATATAAAAATATAATATATATAAATAAAAAATATAAATGTGTATTCTTGGCATTGCTTCAGAATTTCCACTATTGTCATTGTAGAGTTACAAATAACACACTAAAACAATGAAGGCGACAATCACTTAATGCAAACATAAATATTGTGTATCGTAAATTCTCTTGTCTTCCGCAAGATGGCAGTCAGAGTTCACATTTTAGAATGTAGCTACAGTGTATTGCCACTCATTCCTGACAATGTCTTGGGTCCAAATGACTCTCTCTCGCTCTCTCTCTCTCTCTCTCTCTCTCTCTCTCTCTCACACACACACACACACACACACACACACACACACAAACACACACACACGCTTGTGTGCTTCTTTTAGAAGGTAAAGAGGCTTTGGCAACAGTGCTTTGTTTTCCCTTCCAATAAGGCACTGTTTAACTGAATTGAAATAGAGCACAATACTAATATCAACTGATCAACAGTACTTCAACCAATGAAGTTTTACTCCCGATGAAGTTTTACTCCTAGCTCATTGTAAATATCATAGATCAGAATATTGACTTTGATTTGTGCCCATCAAAGTGCCTTTTTTCTCCCCAGAGTTAAACTGCCAGTCAAGTCCCTTTGAAACCCCACTCTGAGAGGTAGGAGGCTTAAAAAAAGAACAATGCGGAGAAGAAAGCACAACATATCTGACCGCAGGGAGATTGCTTCCAGTCACATGAAGTTACTCACTGAGCCACCCCCATTTTTCTTCTCCTCAAAACTCTGTATAAACATGCAGACATTTTACACTCTCTCTGGCTCTCTCTCTGTGTCTGTCTGTCAGCCTCTTTCTCTCGGCCTTTCTTTCTCTCTCTCTCTCTCACTGTCTGTCTGTTAGCCTCTCTCTGCCTCTCTCTCTCTCTCAACCTCTCTTTCTCATCCCACCTCTTCACTCACTCTCTCTCTCTCTCTCTCTCTCTCTCGCAACTTCTCTCTCTCATCCCATCTCTTCACCTCTCTCTCTCTCTCTCTCTCTCTCCCTCTCTCTCGCTCAGCCTCTCTCAGAAGTGGTTGATAAATTGATGCCTCCTCACTTTGGCGTCTCCACTTGTAAACCACTGGAGTGTACTGTGGCTCGTTTCAGTACCAGCACGGCGAGCCAGCCACGCTTAACGCATCGTTTCTGGATCCTTTGATCTCTGATGGCCCTAGATATAGAATTGCAAGACACAACATATCTGCAGGGCATTCCATCCAATGTGTGTCAGGAAGGCTTGTTTACCGCAGCAATCTACTGTAACTGGATGCACGCGCTGAGAACTCAGTGTTCTAGAACCCTTACCCCTACCCCCCCTTCTCCAATCAGATAAAAGTAGCTTCTATCTTAGATACGGAAGATGGGTCCCACTTATTCTGGGCTGCTCAGCTCACATACATTTGACTGTTGCTTTCTGTTGGTTGCACGGTTTAGTTATTCTGTAGCAGTGGATGAAACAGTTCCAGACTTTTTTTTTTTGCTCATTTTAAAAAGAAGATGATTAGTTTTCAGCTGTGTTGTCCCTCTAAAAGAAGCACAGACTGTGATAGACTGTGAGTCAGTTTGTCAAATATGGGCATGTCCTTGAACACTACTGTGGAAAGAAGAGAGTCACTCAAGACTCAGCAGGAAGGCCTCTCACAGAAAACTACCAGAGGTTACCAGCTATGGTTAAAACCAGGGAACTAAAAACAGAAATCTCCTTGGTGGAGATTACTTCTGCACACTGTCTTGTCTAAATGCTGGTTTACTGTTCCTCCCAGTTATTAACCAATGGGTGTGCATTATTGTGTCAGATGGTCCTGTTTCTTTGCTACTCTGTACTTGCAGCATATAAGATGATTGTCAGTGGAATGTTTTGTATGTGCTTTCCTGTGGTCCAAATGTGCTCATTGAGTAAGAGGACAGTTAAACAGTGACAGTAACATATTCTGTGCCATTACAAGAGCTTTGCACACTGTGGAGTATCATGTTTCTTGCTGCCTTGTCTAATTTTGCTGCAATCCATGTTAATGCAAATGAAAATTATATTGATGTGGATGTTTTAAATATGTGAATGAAGTGAATAAACGAATGAAATGAATAAAGTATGACAAATTTGCAAGGTTTGTGAGGAAGACGCAGTTTGTCTGGGAGGCAGCAATTGACGGGTAGCACAAAATGATGCCCCCCACCCCTCATTGAGCTCAGTCATCGCCCCGGGTGGAGAATTTCCGGAGCAAGAGGGGAAGACGGGGGCTCCTGCACCTGCAGGGAGAGACCCCCCCCCAAAACGAACCCCCAAAGCCCTGCTGACCCCCCCATGTGTCTCTCCCAGTGAATGCTTTCATTCCTGCCCACAGGGGTGAGGGTAACTCACGTCTCCCCTGTCAGCCTCGCAATTATGAGATTTGCGGAGCTCACAGAACTGGCTCAGGAGCCCTGGAGGGTGCAGGGTGGGGGGTGGAAAGGGGGGGGGGGTGGCGTGCGTTGGGAGCTAAGAAGAGGCGGGGCTGACAGTGCCAGCTCAAGAGGAGACATTGTCCAGGTTTGTCAGTGATCGCTTCTCAGTGTAAACGATTTGCCCGTCCCGCCTACGCTCACCCCTAGCACCTCCCCATTCCTTGCTGCCCCCCGATGGGGGATCATACATCAACACACCGCCTGGAGATGAGGTGTCTCATTGAAGGGGGGGGGGGGGTCACATAGGAAGCAATGTGACATGCATTCTCGCTTTCAAAACAATCCAAGCAAGTTCCATCTTTCCACTTTTTTGCTTGAGTTCTGACACTCATTGCCAATATCAGGTCAATCTTCACCACAGTCCAAAGCTTGAAATCACCATTTCTAGGGCTTAAAAAATTAACCAGTGACAAACGCCACATATCCAACCTGCTTTTACCGAAAATGAAAAGCACACCCTCACACTCTCAGATCAGACTTTTGGCCTGAGTCATTCGAATCATCACTTTACATTATTGGCATTTAGCAGACGCTTTTATCCAGAGTGATTTAAATAGGTTACAATTTTTATGTTATCCGTTTATACAGCTGGATATTTACTGAGGCAACTGTGGATTAAGTACCTCGCCCAAGGGTATGACAGCAGTGCCCCGGCAGGGAATCCAACTGGCAACTTTTTGGTTACGAGCCCTGCTCCTTGTCGCCCCATCCGAATCCATTCGGTTTTTTACCCAGTGAAACACGAGGACGCTTTTTGCACCGTGCCACGAGAGGCAAACACTGTGTCTGCACAGGTCTGTGTTGAGTCTAGGCTGAGGCAGACCACTGGCAGAGGAGGCAGTGATCCATAGAGAGACACACACAAACAAGACAGCATTCCAGCGGGGGGACCTTCCACCGTGTTCAGGCGTTATGTTAGCTCCCTCGTTCCCGGGGGGTCGAGGAAATGTGTTGAGTGATTGCCCTTTGAACTCCGCGTCTGCTGTGTGTTTTCTGTGGACAGTGTCATCGGGTCTGTACAAGGAACTGGTCTTATCTCCGCAGCTGAGAGAAGGGGAAAGGAAAAAAAAAAACTTTTCCTAATGCAGCACTGAAGCTGATAGGAGCTGGTCAGTTCCCTGAGCAGAACCAGCTAATGGTAACATCAAAAGTATTCAAAGGCTGTGTTCTACATTGCTTGTGGAATGAATTCCCCACGGGGGTTAGGACAGCGGCATCACTGGCCATCTTCCGATGCAGACTGAAGACCCACCTCTTCAGACTGGATCTCGGTACCACTTCTATCCCCACCCGTTAACACCTGCTACTTCTTGCATTAATTGTATGTGTAGTATTATGATGTATTATGAATTTGTGTTTTAGGGACTGATGTAGTATACTTGGCTTTCGTCAGAGTGCACAGGTTAACTTGTGGTCGGGCTTGAATGATGTTACCCTCACACTCACTGGTCTGGGAATGCTGTTAGCCTGGTCTGACACTGTTGCTTGTTTAAATTGAATGGATACACTTATGTTCTATTGCGATGGAAGTTGCTCTGGATAAGAGCAACTGCTAAATGCGTGCCTTATACTGTAATGTAATGCTTAGCTTGATAGATTGGTCTTACACATTGTTATATAGCCCAGGTAGGATAAATAGTTACAACGGATACTGAGTAAAAAATTAGCTTGTTTTTTTTTGCATCAGGAAGTGACTTAATGAAAAAGGAGGTCGTTTATTTAATAAAGTCACATAATTAATTTACCATGCATTTTCGAATGGCAGCTCAAGCTCTTGACTGGGTGCCCAGGGTAAGTTGGCTACTCCACAGGGCCTGAGTGGAACCAGTCCTATTTTGGATTCTGAGCATCGGTTTCCCGGGGGAATACACAACATCATGCGCCAAGCTGACAGGAACTTTATTCAAGGCCATTTATTCAGAGGCCATTCAGGGAGAGGTCAACATCTACAAATGGAGGCAAGTGTAACTGGGGACACAATGCATAAGCTATATGACAACTGGTCAGGTTGCGACTGGTCAGGTTTTTCTTTATATATTTCTTTATTATTTTTACTATCACTACAACTACTACTACTACTACCACTGCTACTATACTTATCTATCTATATTTCTCTCTATTTCCACTGTCTGTAGGTTTTATTGAAAAGAAATACAAAAACTCACCACATAATTCAAACTTATGCTTTCTCCACCAAATGTAAGAAATGTCACAGGGTAACGTTGTCGTTGTAAAGGATCAAGCCAAACATAAAAAAAGTTATACTTAATTGTTCCTCTAGATGGCGGGCTTTCGCAACAGGAAGGTCATGCAGGGCTGGCATCATTCTCATAGATACATTAAGGGGTGAAAGGCAAGCAGTGGCATATTCACCCTAAAAAACATTTATAGACAAAAGTACTTTTACACATTAATACTCTGCCTGTATTATTTTCTCACAGGCCCATACAACAAGTAAAATCATAGTGCTGCCATTGTAAACCTCATTCAAGTCGAAAAATGTGCACCTAAAAGATGATGGGAAATCATATCACATTGCGATGAACAGATGATAAGATGACTTTTCCTTGCCCCAACAGAGAGCGCTCTGAAACTGCCTCGCTGAAAATCACACCATGAGGAAATGACCAAAACAAGCCTGTCCCACTTATTTACAGAGATGACAGGTTATGTACAAGCCGTCCTGCCTTTGCAAAAACAAATTGTCATTTTGATGGAGACGCCACACGGACTGCAGGACAGCGCTTAGCCCCTCTCGGCGAGATGTTTACCCCAGGAAAGGTCAAGTCCCGTGCATTTATTTTAACCGACGACAGTATCAACTAGTCAGAAGTGACTTATAACAATATCAACAAGATGAAAATTTTTCGACTGCTTACATACCATTTGCCAGATGAACTTGATACAACCCTGTCCCCTTTTTTATTTTTTGTTTTCGTTCTGAATCACTTTACAGAGCAGGATGGATATTAAAAGACCACAAAGAATGTGGCAGAATATGGATCGAGGCTCTCTTGCTCAACAGATGCAGACAAATCTTGCACAATGTATTCTTAATTGTTTCTTCCTTATTTCTTTTTTGTTGCAAGGATGTCAGCTTCGGGGCAAGACACCGTAGTGTAAAGGGATGGGCAGAAAAGCCGAGTTGCTGGTTTCCTCCAATGCAGCTATCATAGAGACATAGAGTATGCACACGACTGTACACACATCCCACCAGATGCTATATATATATACAAACACACACCTGCAAGACTGCGGCAGACCACGTGAAAGATGGCCTTGTAGTTTATCATTCCTGGTATATGCGCGCGTGAGTGTGTGTGTGTGTATGTGTGTGTGTGGGTGTCTGTGTGTGTAAGTGGGGGTTGGTTAGTGTTTTGGATATATACTTCACTTCCTCCAGTAGGCCAACAGATTGTGGCCCTCCTGTTAGTGGGTTTTGGCTCAGCCGGGGCGGCCTGTGTCCGGGGCACCGTTCCAGACAGATTCCATTCAGGCCCTGTTCGGGAAGGCGCACCGGGACCTCCGCCTGTCCCCCCCTGCCAGCAGGTCAGGGGCACAATAAGCGGGCCGACCCCCCCAGGGGCAGTGTGGACGGCCTCGCACCACGCTGATAAGCCCGCGGGCGGGGAGTTCCCACCGGAACCATCTGGAATCTGTCACGGGACTCCCGTGCCCTGCAGATGCACGCGCCCGATGGTCCTCCAGGAGAAAGCGAACCAAACCCCAGATTCCGCTTTCGGGCACCGATCCACGGTGATTAACGGATAAACATTAAAGGAGCCAAAAATAAAAACCCTGACGGCCTTACCTTTCGCCCGGACTTTCTTGCACTTCCCCTGAAACAAGTCCAGCGAATCAAATTCACCAATCTGCTCTCGGAGAAAATATTAATTCCCCTCTGTGTGCTGTGAAATCACCAAGGGGTTTTCAGCCCTTTGAACAGCTTCAGTCAGTTCTTTTATTCTTTCCTTCCCTCAGAGTGAACAGAGAGTGTGTTTTTATACAAACAGGGGGTGTCTCTGGTCTCCATATCTATAGCAGCCTCGTGCAGGCCCTGACAGGTCGCCATGACAGCAAGATTGTCCTACACGTCAGTGGTAAAGCGCTTCTCTTCAGTGTTTTAACACAGTATCACCAGTGCTTAACCACTGGAGAGGCAAGTAGCCTGAGAAGAGCTTATGTGGAATTGCCTAACCAACCAAAATGGGCCGCAGTATGGTGTTGTGGTCGGGAGCAGGGCTCACAACCAAAAGACTGTTCGTTTGATTCCCTGCTTGGGCAAGGTACTTAACCCACAATTGTCTCAATAATAACCAGCTGTATAAATAAAAACCTGTCACCCACGCAAGTTGCTCTGGATGAGAGCTTCGACTAAATGATATTAATGCAATGCAATATAACCAATAAATGTGGGGATATAACAGTGTGTTGGTGCTGTGCTGTTTTGCAATATATTCTTTGTGTCCCCCCAACAGGGGTTGAAGGAGAGCCTGAACAGTCACACGAAATAAAGATAACAAAAGCGAAACGCCACAAAGAGAAAAAGGTCTTTATGAGATGAGGAGGATATGGATTGTTTTTCAAAATAATTTACTGGGCATTTCATCTTTCGGGAAATCTGAAAGAATGGCTACCCCATTCCTCCTGTTTAACTGATGTGCAAATCACCTCCTGCATCCAATTTCCTGGCTGTCTAACCACAAGCCGGTGCCAGGCCAGCATAGTGGTAGGGAGCAGGGCTTGTAACCGAAATGCTGCTGGTTTGATTCCTCACTGGAGCACTGCTGTTGCTCCCTTGGGCAAGGTACCTAACCCACAATTACCTCAGTAAGTATCCAGCTGTATAAATGGAAAGAATCGTGACCTATGCAAGTTGCTCTGGATAGGAGGTAAATGACAATAATGTAATGTAATGTGCCACTGGGGCCTGAGCAAAAGCCTGACAGCGGCCTAACTTCCACCTCTCAGCTTGCCACGACAGAGCAGCCCCGCCCCACACAAGAACAACACGCTCCTAATACCGCAACTCAATAGACCCACCCGCGACACTCCCTAACCTCTCAACCACCTACAGGACACACCCAAAACAATCGGATAAAAAGAAATCCCTCACCCCTCCCCTGACAGCACACCGCTGGATCCGTCACTTACCGCCTCCCTACCCCAAAGTTCCCTCCTTGCCAATTACATAACCCCCTCCTTCCCACCCCGTTCCCTTCTCCAGCGTAATCGCTCTGTAAATAGCGCTGCCACCCAGCGGAGACCCGACTCCACCCACTCAAAGAGCTCCCGTGCCCCTCTCCGGCACGAGAAAATCCTTTTCCTCAATCCATATTAACTGCACATGTGACGATTTTAACGCTAATCACATTACGGTTAGAATGTTCAATGGGAAACAGCATAGCTGGCCCTTTGTGGCATAAATTACACTGATGTCAAACATACAACTTTGTAGATATTCATCACTGGCATAGCAGAATTTCAATAAAATGGATTAAACTTCTCCTGGATGAACACGCCTCTGTGCGCTCACCGTGGCAACTACATCTCACATGTCAGAGATGGGGGTTGTGTGGTGGAGAGGAGGGGGGTATATGTTCATTACACTACATTATTGTCAGTTAGCAGACACTCTTTTCCAGAGAGACTTACATAGGTTGCAATTTTTACATTTATATACCTGGATATTTACTGAGACAATTCTGGGTTAGATACCTGGCCCAAGGGTAAATCTGTCTAAATCAAGGGCCTCAACCAAGCCTCTCTCTATGCGGGCTGGTTTCAAAATGAGTGAATTCAAGTCTTACATCTTCCCTGCTTGCAGAACGCATACAGAGTGACAACCGTTAAAACTTCAACATTACAGTTGTAAGGAAGTATAACTTCGTTACATTGTTTAATGTAAAAGTTAAGGTTAAGGTCAATTTGGGGGGGTGTGTTGGGGGCGGTACAATTCTGCCCAATGTGAAAAGGATCCCAGCGGCCAACCTGAGGTCTACAGTACATCGTTCTAGTTAGAAACACTTTTCCCATCCAGGTTGGATCCTTGACCAGTCCTCGCACGCCTGAACTCCCGTCCTTCGCAAGGTCACGATGAAGATGATGTATTTTCTCGTCCCTCCTGCTTCTGCCGCGTCGGCAACACAGCGCTACGAGCCTGGGTTTTGTTCGCTGCAGGAAACAGGCTCTTCCTCCGTGTAAACACTGAGCCCGGTCAGCCGGCCCCGAGACTGGTAGTGGCACGCTATGGTCACCGTCAGACGGTCTATCTATCTCGGGGTAAAATGGGGGTCAGGAGGGACGTATGAGAGACAGTTAACACTCCGGACAGGCAGATTGACAGTGACAGGGTAGGTCGGATGGAACGGGAATGCAATTCAAATTTTTCATGAAATAGATTTTCTTTTTACAGTTTACAACCTGTAATCAAAACGGCAATATCGCGACGAACCTGGAGGTCACCTTTTGACTTAATCGGTGTCACGCATCATGCTCAGAGGTGCAAATCCTTTGTTCTTGTAAAATGGACGGGCAGTTTATATCAACAGCACCTTGAAACAACTGTCCGAGGACGATTTTAACGTTAAACGCGTTTCGGTTGAAATTCGGTTCAAATTTCCCTCATTGAGAAAATACTCCCCCAAATGCTTGCCATATGTATATATGGCTTATATGTGTGCGTGTGTGCGTACGTGTTTGTGTGTTGGGAAACAGCATAGCCTGCCGTTTGTGACGTGAATGATACCGAAACTTTATAGATATTCATCATTGGCACAGAAGAATTTTAATAAAATAAAAATAATTTAATAAAATTGATTAAACAAAATGTTTATGTTATAAATTTGGATATGCTTCGTATATGCTGAAAAGTCCTCAGCAAATTGTACTGTTATTTTTTAATTACAATTACGAATGAAAAGCAGGGAGGCAAAAGTTTAAATAGGCCTGCGAATCAAATATTCATGCGAAGCCTTGATTGTCTGTATACTCCTGGCTGTGTGCGTATGAATCCCATCGACAATAAAGCTACTAACTGTCACAATAATGTAGACATTTTACCTGAGCGGGCCAACAAGACATCCGAAAAAAATACAGTATCAATAAGTGTCGTTGAAATATAAGGAAATCATAGATCTCACAAAAAGGTTATTAATCTCCAAGTCGATGACAGAGGTCATGTGTGTACAGCTTTTACCAAAATCCTTCAGGAAGAACTCAGAACCCCCAACTGTGGTTTTAACCAGTGGGCTGTTTGGAACTCTCACTGCCCGCTCAAGTCGGGGTGTCACGGCGAGTGAAAGTCTACATATTACTGAGGAAGATTAATTGTATGTGCGGGCCTTTCAATAGACTAAATGGACTATTTTCAGTGGGAGATGGAAGACAGTCCAAGATTAAATCGTTATATTTCAGCGAGCATGGGTGTTTCTCCGCGGCTACTGGGATACCCCTCCCGACAGCCGAGGGCTGCGAGCGGTAAAAACGTGTCGCAGAGTGCGCGGATAGAGAGAAGTTCCAGAGAAGAACCCTGACTCTGGCCAACATAATTAATGGTAAAGTCTGCCGTAGGTTGTAAAACAGACAGGCAGGCCATCGCTAAGCGGGGAGCCGGAGGAACTGTTTACGAGATAGAGAGCTGATAAACTCATGTCTCTCCAAAACACAGGCGCTAATGGGAGGCGGGGGAATCCGGTTGTCTCCGCGTTGATTGAACGATCTCAAGGCGCAAATGCCCTATATATAACGACTCCCCCCATAATGTGTGTGTGTCTGTGTGTGTGTGTGTGTGTTTGAGAGAGAGTGTGTTCTTGTGTGCCTGCGTGTGTGTGTGTGTGTGTGTGTCTGTGTGAACATTAAATTATAAATTACATAATAGTCCACATTTACAATACAATATGGTTACAATAGAAACAATAATTATGCGCGACAACATGAAAGTGATGTTCTTGTCCTTGGAAAGTAAAAACTGCAGTTAAGAAACACTGCATCTTTGTCATGAACCGTTTTATGCGGGGTATTTTTCATAAAATAATTTACGATGACGCCGGAGACATTTACAATTTTAGAGATGACACAAATTGATTTGTGACCACATGTCCGAGTTTTCCCGTTTATTTACACAAGCGGAAACGCTGACAACGTGCATGACTTTACAGGAATCAATAATTAAAATGATTGTGTATGTTAACCTCATAAAACTAAGCATACTTCCAGAGGATTTAAGCTCCATGGGATTTTGAAAAATGTAACGAGGCGTGCTTAAACTGAAATCAACCATCTTGTTTCTTTCACGTATGGATAAACACAAATGCGCGCACGCACGGACACACGCGTTTGTTTTGAGGAAAAATAATTACTCAGTCTTAGTAATTCTGTTATTTTTATTATTTTTAATTCTCACATAAATCATGAATTCCTCTAGCCAGTAAAACCGGCAATTTTTCACTGTAGCTTGGCGTGCACCCTGACAGAGAACGAGAAACAGAAGTTCACTTAGATAAACCATTCAGCGCCACACTTTATACAAAAGAAAGAATATACTTTTAGCATAATATGTTTTCAATATAACTAGTAAATATATATATGATATGAATCTTTGTTTTGGACTCCCAATGTGTGTATTACGGAATCAAAAATTACTTGGTTTCATATAACACCATGGTGGTACTATTTAAAGTCCAGTTTTAAGTATTTTGAATCATTTGACCATCAAAATCATTTGTTAAATACAAAAAATGAGTGTTAACTATAATAAGAAAACAGTCACTAAATCAATAAAAAGTATTTTGCCTATTATAATTCTCGTTATTTATTATAATCTTCATTTAACACTTTATAATGTAGCTATATTAATTTGATCTCTTTGATGCGGCTGCCACTATTTTTTACAATTAGTAATTCATAATAAAGCAGCAAGTGCATATTCACGACTATTAAGAAATTATAGGTAGCCTGTTATATAAGTATTATAGGTGAGTTTTCTGAAGAATAACGTTGTGCAGCCTGCTCAATGTATGGTCATGAAGTTTCCTCGATACTTCAAGGTAAAAACAAATTTGGTTGCTGAAACCATTTGTTTGCTTCAAATTGATTTCCCACCGCGCCCTACACTTTTCAAAGCAAGGTTGCGGTAAGAGATACATTATTATTATTATTATTATTATTATTATTATTATTATTATTATTATTATTGTAAGAATACTTGAGTAAATTCCAAGGCATACAAGCATCTAAAATTATGCATGTATTCAATCTAACCAATGTGGCGCTTTGGCTTCAACTTTGAGTACTACGTTTAAACAAAAAAATTACACTATATTTTCGTTAATTTCAGTGCCTTATGATGACGCCGTTGGCATTGAAAGGGTAATATTCACGGATTTCTTTTTAGGGAAAAAACTGTCTTACTTTCTTTAGGCTAGTTGGTGTTAAGATAAAAAAAACGCCATGGCGGTTTTATCGAATGTCCCCCAGGCAAGGAAATCAGAGTACATATATGTTGTGTTGGCGGACAGACAGCCTTGGTACAAAGACGTGTTTATGCTCAACAAAGGTAACAGAAATAGTTTGCAATGTGCAGGTAGGTTAAGATTAGTTTATTGCACCTAACACACAACTTGTTTTAACCTTTCGTGTCATTTGGTGGTAGTTGAATTCAGCAGTTTACTTGTTGACAGTTGTTATCTGGGGGTAATTTACAAAGACTGCTGGTATTTTCCTGCCCGGCTGGACAGAGAGACTTCACGGATCACTAGGCATCGGCTACCTCACTCAGTCTAATGGATCTATTAGCGGCCTGCCGGCTGCCCTACTATCCAAACAAACACGGGAGCGCCGCTCACGCCTCACGCGCACAACAGCAGCTCACTAGCGAAAGCTGCAACGTCGCCGCCTGGCATGACAAAAAAAGTAACTAAGCTGGACGTGATTAACAACACAAAGTCGATTTTACATTAGTGTGGAGGGGTGCGTGTACTAAAGAATCAGTTTAGAATCTTTAATGTTGGCTAAATGGGTGCGTTAAAGCTGTTTATATTGTGCTGTATGAAATTAAACAGTGAGTCCGTTCATCACCACTTCTGTAATATTACACACTTCAGTGCTTGTTGGAGTAAAATATACAGCCCAATAACAAGGAATTCAAATAATGCAGTCCTTAACTGAGGATGAATAATTAAATGAGATCTAGAAATACATGGTTTTAAATCAGCCATAATTACTAACATTAACATGTGATTACTTGGAGCCATTTTCAACATAAATTTAAATGGGTATTTTAAAACACAACATAATAAGCAGGCAGTTTCCTGTTATGTAGTCTGTTAAGCAAATTAATAAAAGAAGAAGTGACTGAGCGTTGGAAATTCTTATTCTTATATATTGTTATTCTTTTTTTTTTTACCAGAGGCAACATTATGGCGATTTACAGAGTACTGAAATAAGAACACAGTGCAAAATACCAATCAAATTAACTAAAATAATTTATCAAATAGTGCAAAATCCCAAGTAACAATTTCACCATCAAACATAAAAATTACCTGTGGGTTATCAGTTGGCTGGTATCTAATAAACATTATAAAACAGCCAGGTAGGTGTGCTTCAGGCCTCAGCCCAGCCAGTAGAATATTGGCCTCAAATCAGGACCTGCAGAATAATGAAATTTTAGAAGCTTAAGTGGGCATCAGGAAAGGCGTGTATTAATGTTTAAACGCTGTTCGTCGCATTTGTTTCAGTGCGACACAACCATGCAGCCTCGCTGGAGCTTTCCAATCTGCAATCTCCACGCTCCGAACAGCCATGCACACCGACACACACACACACACACACACACACACACACACACACTTCTTGTGTACATGTCCATGTCTGTGTACATGCATATCAAAATATTTGCGTGAATGCTTGTTTGTTACATTGTCTTGATCACCTTTCCATTTTACTAAGGGATCTGTGCAAGGACACGGCGTCAAGGACCGAGGCCCTTGACCTTGAAACTTCCGTTGACACAGTTGTATGAGCTTTTCCTAGCTTATGAGTCATAGCAGAATCATCCCAGCACTCCATAGAAAAAGGTTACTGAAATTTGTGGCGAACATGACAACAGGCCTACTCTATGATAGAAGAATGTGTAACATTAGCGTATGCAGAACGCACTATATTTCAGCATACCGACCGACCAGGATACAGTATTCAACAATGCGAAGGGATGTTTATATATAGGTAACATGTGTAATATAACTATTTCAAGATGCTGAAACTTCTGATTATGATGCAGCTGCAGATAAGTAGTATAATGTAGTGACAGAAGTAATATAAATGCAATTTATAAATGAAAGGTAAGAGTTCTTTATGTTATTTATTTGAGTATTCTACGGTATTGGATGTCCTAGCGCACAGTTATTTTGCAGTAGGTGATTAGATCTACAATAATTTCGCTTAACTTTTGCGTTCTCGTTTTCTCCTTTAGCACTAATAAAGCAAGATTTTGAAAAGCACATTTTTATTTTTGGAAGAAAAAAAACAGTTTTTTTTTATTTTAGGAAATCTACATACTCTTAATTTTTATAATTTTGTTAGAGCAAGTTACGTGCCACACCTTGAGAATGCATAAGTTGCTCAGAGTAGGCTATGCTTTTATTTAACCACTTGAAAGCGGTTTGGGTTCTTTCCACTAACAAAACACTTTGGAAAACATTTGCGAGATGGCCGGACAGCCTAGTATCGAGTGTTTTCTAATATTATTTTCTTTCAGCATAATGGGACTATATGTTGTCTGTAATCTGCTATATGAAATGTTAGAAAGAGCCCTTGTCCCCAAGAAAGCAAATAAAGAATGATTTCTTTAAAAGCTGGAAGTATATATGTAATAATGTGCACGTTGGACCGGCATGATTGCAACACTGGACTCCAACGCCGTTCCCCGCTGAGAGAAATAAGTAATGGGAAATACAGAACAATTTCCAAATATCTAACATACCTACACAAGAAGCAATTCATCACACCTGTATACTCTCTGTCTGCCTTATCTTCGAATGGTGGTGTCAGCGGCCATGGGTGCGTTCGATACGTTTGGGAAATCTCTGCGCCCAACAACAATAACTCTCACGCTGCGCCAAAGGGAGGATCCTTCACCTTTGGTATGGGCCCGGCCTTCAAGACGATCTGCAAAGAGCAACAAAATATTTGCACATAGATTGGCAACATAACACGGCACAGACGCGGTGTGCAGTAATCAACAATAAGATATGTAATGTTCTTAATCAAGGCGCTGAAACCATTAGTCGTGCTTCTTGTCTAAGCATCTTACCTCGTGAAAAACATCCTCAACTATCCAGTGGTCCTTCACAAACAAACAAAAGCGTCACAACATACATTCTTTGAAATGCGTAAGCGCAACGGGCATGTTTACGTTAAGCGCAACCCGTTGCTACACCCCCCCCCCCCCCCCCCCCCCGCTCCCCAAACCCCAACCCCAACCCCATTTCACTCTCTCAAATTGCCCATTTGAAGACATACAGCTCCAGCCCGAGGAGGAAGACCCTCTCCTAATCTAAACAGCACTCTGTTGATGGCGCGCGGATGAGATTATCTCGTCTCGCTCTCTTCCCTTTCTTTCCCTCGGTTTTAGCAGCACCCAAGCATTTGGCACTGGCGCCTATATACTTGGCCAGAATTGACAGGAGACAAGAGGTGTAGCGTTTCCTTTTGTTGCCCCCCGAAGCCCAGGTGAAGGCCGCACCTTGAGATGTCAGGCCCCTACGAATAGACACAATAACAAGTGTAATACAGCCGTGATATAACATCGCGTGATATATGTTCACCCGGGATCAAAGACGCTGCCACTGCCATTCTTCTTCCATTTGTACCGAATTTCTGCTGCTGTTGATCACACAGTCGACCATAATGGGGCTATTCACAACTACAAAAAAAGGATATAAAGGAATTTCTACCCCCAAAAAATGGTGCGTCTGGGCGCTTCTGTGCTCTCGCGCCGTAACGGGAGAGATGCTGAACGAGACAGACGGCATACATACACAAGCGGATGCTCTTCGTCCGTTTGTGCGGGAAGGTGACTTCGAAAAAAGAGCGGTCTTCGCGGAAAGACTGACAGATTGCGCATAGTCTCACTAAGAATCACGGCTCGCTGCTCTGTCCTGGTTTCAATCAGTCCTCAGTACCAAAAGCTGTAAAAAAAGAAGTTGGATAATAAGATGAGAAATCCGAGGTCTGGATTTTATCCAGCGGCATTTTGTTCTCAACACTCTTTCCTTTTTCTTTGTTTTTGAGCCAGGCTGCCGACCATAATAAAGTCATGATAAAGGGATGACGGTCACAGCTGTAATAAAATTTTACCAGCGAATAATGATCTGGGTATCCAAAGTCATTAGCTTCTAAGATGCGGCACAAATATTATTTTTTAAAGATTTCTTTACGAGAATCGACATTCGCTTGCCCACTGAGAAAATGTATCGTGTAATAAACATCTGGCTTTATGATTTTCTGTGTTATTTTGCCGTTCCAAGTGTGGCGTGCTTAACCCCACACAAGTGTTGATATTTTTAGCATGCATTTGGATTGGCGTGCGATTTACTAGTAAAAAAAACCTTATCAACCCTCTACATAAAAAATAATGGGAGGAGCTATTTGGATAGCAAACTCATTACAGATTTATAGCATATGCAGTACACGTGTTTGCTAGGCGATACATGTTTTATTGTACATGTTACTGTTACTAAGTCTTGTATACTATAGATGGATACGAATTCTTCTCTGAAGTTGTTTTTTTACGCTTTGAATGCTTGCCTACTGTAAAATCCAGGCCAAGCCCCGTAAAAAGTTAAGATGCCTATACACTTTGTGCACAATTAAGCATATTAACTCCCCCCATGAAAACGCGAGGTACAGTTAAAGACAGAAGAAATTGTGACCTAAAATTGGTTTAATCTTTCCATGCGGGTGGTTTTAAAGGCAATACAGAAGCATAATTTAAAATTGTATTTACCCGCTTGTATTAACTCTTGAAATAACTCAAAAATGTTTTGTACTTTATGGTAAAAGACTTGGAGTTACACTTTTCGTTGATTTGAAAAGACCTGAATTCACTATTGGTAGCCCGCATTTGTCGGAATAAGGAACTTCTGTTTCAACTCACTTGCTTATACCAGAATTCAAGGTTTGGACAAAACTGACCGTTAGAAGTTGGTTGTGGATCTGAATGGGGGGGGGGGGTATCTCTTTATGAAACGAAGTTCCTGCTTTGGGCCGTTTAGACGTGACATAAACCACAACACACAATAACTTTATTGTCCTTTATTGTCCAATATCTTTTTGTCCTACACGACACTGTAGCTTACGGTAAAGTCGCTACATACGATCGAATCTTGTCATGGTACCCCCTTTTTAACAACTAACCATATCATCATTGTGAGAACCATGTGTGTGCTTCAATCCATTTTTTAACCGAACGTCATTTACCAGACGTTCACATTCTTGTTTGATACTATAGGCTACAACTTCAACACTTCGCATTAGCCGAAAGACCCTATATCACTTAACGACACGTTGGTTATTTGCTAGACATTCAGCTCGACCCAAACAGACTAAGATGTGTAAATACGTAGATATTTAAATATTTTTCATTATTTATGAACACGTCATCCAGCGCTTTGTATTCGCAATGTGTCACTGGCTGAATGCTTATTTAAACGCGGCTTAGCAATGGTAATATTTGAAATAATTTTACGATCAGTCTGAAATACTAAAAACAGTGAAGGAGATGACTACATCTTGAAAACACACGCTTCGCCCAGTGCTGCTCTTAGCCGGCCTTGAGTCACAGAATGGGCGCTCTCAAACTGCACACTCCAATCCACCACGTGCGTCTCATTCGCTCTTATTTGTAGCCCTCTTAACCAGAAGTGACAATTTACACACAAGAGACTGGGTTTATATCTCGACTCCTACATACCTGAGTGGGATATCCATCATATTCAGTCAGTAGGCATACAAGGAGACAAAACCAAGTGTAACCGTAACACACATAATCCAAGGTCAAGTCGGGGTTCAAAGCCGTATATTTTACACTAGTTGTTAACTGCATAGTATATTCTCACACACAATTAAGTCGGGATGACTTGTTTTGGTCAGAGGACTCACTATCTCCCTCATATAACATAGTCTATGAGTCCAGTGAGGAAAATATTGCACGACTTCAGGGAGTGTACGCGAGGGAGTGAGAAGGTGAGAGGGTGAGACAGCGGCAGGGACAGTGAGGGGGTCCCCTGAAACGGAAAGGAAGCTGATACCGACAGATTGTATTCGCTAAAAATGTCAATCAGGTTTTCCTCGAGGAATTTTAATTGCCGCTGGGGCTCTGCTTATCGTCTGTAAAGGTTTATTAATACACCGACGATAACTGCAGCGAAAAGACATGAGCGCGAAAACAGGGACGTGGATACAGGATCTTTTAAATAAGTGTGTGTCAAGCTGCATTATTTCACAAATAGCTATTACAGCAGAGGGACCGGTATAGTAAACTACATATTACTAGCTGTATTGAAATTTGTAATTTGTAACAGGACTGTCAGATTCGTTTATAGGCAGATTAAATATTCTCATAGCGCCGCATAATGTGACCTCAAAACACTGTCAAAATGAGAAATAAAATGAAGCATTGTTCAAGCAGAAGAATCTTAGGCTACCCAAAGGTATAGTGACAATATTTAGACAAGTAAACTAAAATAATGGTTGGGCATCCTTTTCAGATTTATCAAATTTTCGCGTGATAATTAAATGAAGTCATTTAGGACACGTCATTTTATTATGCTATTATGTGCCATTTAGTGTCCTGGAGTACAAAATACTCCCATAACACATTTTGTAACAGAATATGGTTGTATAGGAATAGCTCCGCGGTGATATCCACTTGATCCTAACGCAGCGCCGCGGCAGTTAAAACTAGATCAGTACAGTTGCGTTCTGTTTGGGGAGGGGTGCGCAATCCCTTCACTCGCGTTTAGTAATCCATATGAACCCACATCTCAAGATCATGGTCAGAGAACAGCTGTCGCCTGATGGAATCTTCAAGACGTCATCGTGATTTCATAAAAATAAATACATAAATAAATACATCCTGCGGACATGTTTGGTGGGACGTTATGTTGATTCTGCCGCGAGCGCCTTACATCAAGCACATATACTTGGCCTTTACGTGCGCCACGTGTATGCAAATACACAACTCTCATTCATCAGATTGTGTCTGTTTTGATTTCATTTTCTGTACAATGTCAATTTCCACAAAAGAACCGCCTATGTACATTCATGGTACTGTCTAGAGAAAAGTCTAGAGTGGGTACTTGAATATTTCTGTAAGAAAAATACCTCCTCTTTGTATTTAAATGAATATGCACCGCACCCGTGAGTGAACAAAGAGGTTTGCTGGCATCCATAGATGAAAACTTGTGAAATAACCACACCTCACTAATCGCGCGCACTTGAATATCCCCACGTGGCAAAAATGGCTCCACTCCGCATCCGAGAAAAAATCACAGAATACACCTTTTACTATGACCAGTCTCTCCACCATTTAAGTTTTTTTCTTCATACTTCAAGTCAAACTTCCTCTAGAAAAATTAACCCACGACTGTGTTAGACCATACCACTCACTATATAATGTATAGCTTATGGGGGAGTATTAAAGAAATGTGTGTGTGTTTGTGTATATATATATATATATATATATATATATATATATATATCAGCCACTTTAATGCAATAATAATTACAACTAACTATAACCGCATTCGTTGTGCTGTATAGCAATGACACAATAGCACTATTTCTTGATATTGATCAATTCTGTCAATCCGATTGTTAAAAAAATATGCAACATTATTATTAGTAGCACAATTAGTAGTATTACTAGCTGTATTAATAACAATAACAATAACAATATATTAACCTATTCATCAGAAGTATCCAGAAGATTAGAAGGCATTAGGCCTTTTATTAACTTTTTCATCTGTTTCAATGTGTTATTTTTTTTACTGCCAACTGCAATGCAGATTATTTTTAGAATAATGCATTGTGATATTGTGCGCCTCATTGTGTCATAGTGTTAAGGAGCAGGGCTTGTAACCCAAAAGTTGACAATTCAGTTCCCAGGTGTGGACCCAGCTGGTGTACCTTTAAACAAGGTAGTTAACCCGCACAGCCTCAGGAAATAATCCAGATGTATAACTGCTGATAATGATGATATCTGAAATGCTCTGGATAACAGCGTCTGCAGAGCATAACGATAACATTCGTAGACACTTTCTGCGGTGAGCAGCTATTGATTAGAAGCCGATTTTAGCAGATCATGGGCAATATTTGCAGATCTCTCTGGAATACAGTTGTGAATACACGTATACGTGTCGCAGCAGTCTCTGGACCCATGTGCATGGTCATGCGAGTTCAAGAAAATATAAATTCAGGTGAACTGATTTCCACTTCAGAACAATTAAATATAAAGAATTCGTGGTAGAAAAACAAACGATCAGAAGTACTGTTTGAGTGTTATTAGTAACATAATAAGTGGTCAGCAGATTGTGACGTCCACAGTATCACTTTAACACTTAATGTAAATAACACACCTTTATTAGTTAACTATAACATTTTAGTTTCTTTCAGTGAATTCGGTGAGGGGACGCTAACAAAGGGACTACGTAGCCAACAAATATGTAGGAACAAATTGATCATCACATACTTAACTCACCGAGCTTCCGCTTATTTATTATTAATACGTTTGAGATTCAAACATCTGAAAAACAACTACTTCGTTACCAAAACTAGAGCGAGAGAGAGGGAGATCTGAGAGAGAAGTGAAGAGACTATAGAGTTTTACCGGAATAATTCCAAAATACTTCACTCCGCAACAAATCGAGCACACACATTCTTGCCCGGTTGAAACCACAGACTCATACAGATCAGGCAATAAGAACAGACAAACTGAGGCCTATGTCAGTGGTGGACTCTATAATAAACATGCTCATTTAAAAGAATGTCAAACCACGAGGAGCTATATAGGCCTACGTCTTCTTGTGTCCAAAATGCTCAGTCATGTTTTACCGTTTTTTGTGACAGGTACAATGGATCATCGGAAAACTCAGCAAAATCAGCTCTTACGGTGTTCTCAGGGTTGTTGTATCCGTTATTTGATATTTTGTCTCTGCTGAAATTATAAAATTAGAGTAAAAGTAGGCCTAATAACATTTGCAAACATTTGATTACCCATCTCTAATATTGCATTTCGGCATTCCGAAATCGGAGTGATTTACTGGAGAAACCGAGGGCTCGGCGTATTTCGTACCTCCCCTCACCCCGTTCAAATAATATGTGAACTGGCTAATTTCGGTGTCACTCTGCCCTCTTGCCCCTCCCCAACATTGTGACATCACGCACCAGGAGAGGGGCTGTTTGCGTCTCTCGGACTCCACTAACAAAACAGGCATTGGCTGTCAAAAGAAGCACGCTGACCCTCCTCTCCATGCACCCGAAGATACTGTCCGCGACGATCTTTTGCAGGCGTTTTGTCAGGAGATGAATTGCAATCAAATCGTTCGCCGTCTAAAGTAATTATTCTCTCTGAACTGAGTGTATGTTACGTAACTGGACTTCAGCGGAGATAATTTTCTTGATGTAACCCAACAGGGCAGAATAATGATCCCGAGTCCGGTCACTTCTACGCCGTTCTCAGTCAAAGACATACTGAAGCTGGAGCAGCAGTCGCAGCAGCACCTGCATCTCGAGCAGCACCGCGCGCACTTGCACCGGGAGCTGCCGCAACAGCAGCAGCAGCAGCACTACCAGGCGCCCCCCTCTTGCATGCTTGCTACAGGGGAGAGCCCCAGCTTCTCGGACGGCGAGGAGAACATGTCCTACCTAAATTCGATGCCCGTGCGGGACAGCCACGGCGAGGCTAGCCTCTCCCCGGGAATATTCGTCCATTCGGCTCTGGGACACTTGACGGACCCCAAGTTAGAAGGCGACCTCGACGAGCAGGACACTGGTGAGTTTGTTACTTTTCTATGGAAAAGGTGTAAGCGAGTTTTCCTTTAACAGAGCGCAATACGCCCACCGAATAAATTATACTTACATATTTTGAAGAAACAAAGTTGAAGACGACGATTGTTGAAAAGTAACACACAATGAGCATGGGGAGAGTGATAATTTAGTAAAACTTTTTCGTTGAACCAAAGCTGTCTCTCTGCATTTTGAAAATTGTTTAAATAAACATCACACACACAGATACCAGCCACATCTGCAGTGTAGATAATGCTAACTATATGAAAGCAACCATGTGGCTCGGTCTTTGACATCTACGTAGAGCAGTTTTAATATAAAAATAGTAGGCTATCTAGGTAGAAGTGGGAAGAGTAACTGCGTAAATACATTAGATGTGCGTCTTTTTTCACTTGCATTCACAAATTAATTTTATTTTACGAAAAGATCATTCGTGATTGAGTATAAAATTTAGGACCCTAAACAATTGGTATTTCTGT
Organism: Megalops cyprinoides; assembly: GCF_013368585.1. Classification (NCBI taxonomy): domain Eukaryota; kingdom Metazoa; phylum Chordata; class Actinopteri; order Elopiformes; family Megalopidae; genus Megalops; species Megalops cyprinoides. The sequence goes on from NC_050583.1 coordinate 50,129,605, forward strand.
AAGCATTCTTGGCAGAAATTAACCTCATATAGCACTGCTCCCACTTGCAGCTTGATAGAAATATAAAATGGACCTTGCATGTGATCGAACAGGCATAACAAAAGAACACGTTCACCTTGGCTTACAAAGAAAATGCTAGTCTGGCCTTCAAATATCTCGGGAGTTTTTACTTACTGAATAATGAGGCGGTTTTAATAGACATTTAAAATAATCGATTAGAAGAATCCAGAGGTTTACGTGAAGAACACATATGTCAAGTGGTTTACAATAAAATATGTATAGTAAGCTATCCTTAACTCGTGACTCATTGCATGATTTCAAATATGAAATTATAACTGAATTTACATTCACGTCCAATAGCATTATAACTTTAAAGGTAAACCAAATGAGTTCACCTCCATGAAATTCCGCTCAGGCAAAATTAATATGATAGTTTTCCTTGATTTTGCCCTTCATCTATAATCATTAGATTCAAACAAAATCACACTCTCTAGATGAGCGAAAGAAAAGAATGGCCTGCTTTCTTTGCCATGATATTATGATAACAATTTTGATCAAAATTATAAGACAACAGACACCCCCTATTGTCTTGAGAATATCATCTCCACTAAACGACATTCATTTCACGGATAAAGGAAGAGGAGTGAATAAAGTGATGCTGTAAATATTGAAAGAACAACGAATGGTTCAAACAAAATTCGTGCGTGGAAAAGTGGCCCCAGATACTGCTATCTCTCTGTAATATCTCAATTGTGTCTTTTTATTTGCTATCACAGAGAGCTGCAGCGTCGTAACCAAGCATCAGGAATGTGAGAACGGCCGGCACTCGGATTCGGAGAGGCCCCAGAAGCAGCGGACCAGACGGAAACCGAGGGTGCTCTTCTCCCAGGCCCAGGTGTTCGAGCTGGAGAGACGCTTCAAACAGCAGCGATACTTGTCGGCGCCGGAAAGGGAGCACTTGGCGAACACGCTAAAACTCACCTCCACGCAGGTCAAAATATGGTTCCAGAACCGGCGGTATAAATGCAAACGGCAGCGTCAAGACAAGACCCTGGAAATGGCAGGACACCATCACCCGCCTCCGCCAAGACGAGTGGCGGTGCCGGTGTTAGTCCGTGATGGCAAGCCCTGCTTGGCGGGGTCGCAGAATTACAATGCGCCCTACTGTGGGGCAAACCCTTACACCTATAACGGGTACCCGGCTTATACCTACAGCAACCCGGCATATAACACCAGCTACAGCTGCACCTACTCAAGTATACCTGCTCTCCCTCCCACTACGACTGCAAACGCTTTTATGAACATGAACCTCGGCAACATCGCCAACCTCAGCAGTTCCGCTCAGCCACAACCCCATCAAGGAACGGCGGTTTCATCGTGTCAAGGAACACTGCACGGCATCCGTGCTTGGTAGCTAAAGAGGGCAGTAGCAACGAGGCAAAACTTGCCCTTAATGTCCTTTTTATTGTTCAACTCATTTCAGTTACCATGGAATTTCATATTTTAAAGTGTTAGCTACATCACAACAGTATTTCTGAAACAAGTCTTTGTAGTAAACGGTATAGGAGTCTTTTTAGTGGAGGTACCGAGACTGCTAGGCGACGGTGCAAATCGAAGTGATTACTACACTGTCAGTAACATCTGAAGATATTTGATAATGATCGCCACATAACCGTACCGAGAAGCCATGTATAGAATTTAAATTGAACGGTTTTGCAGCAGCCAATTTTGTGCTGCTACCTGAGTTAAAACGTTGGATCTGGACGTGTAAACTTGATGGTTTTGTGACCTATGGAATTAAAGGTCATTGAGATACACAACACTGGTGTAATGATGTCAGGATTACTTCAAACTAAGCTCAAACATCTTATGTCTGGCAGAAAACCGCTTTCTCCCAATCGTCCCAATGGCTTACTGTCTTCAATGCAAGAGTCAAAAATAGGTTATTTTTATTTTGTTACTTCTAAGGATGTCTAATGTTTATTATGTATATTTTAACGGTTTACTTTAAAACGAGAAGATATCTGGCCTAAAGTTAGTGTGATTTTTAAAAAAAAAGTTTGCTGAAGTTGACACCCTTTTCCCGTTCTATCGAAACGTTCATAATATGGGCCGCTTCCAAGGCTAACCGTGTGACCAGATTCTGTGTTAACAGTCTTTTGTTATCTCAGAATACATTTCACCAATTCTCAAACAACAGATTGAACGGAGTAACTGACGCCCAGCAAAACGCACATTTTGCGAGATGAGAACACTACCAGTTTAATTTGAATTTGAGAACATGTTGTCTCTTAAACCAATAAATCGAAAAATTCAACTGTGAAGACGCGTTGAACCTGTAACGATAGGAACTCCCTTGTTTTCAAAACCTCCTGTTTGAATATAATAATGAAACCGCATCATATTTTGAGGTGCAATGTTGTAGGCTACATATTTAGTTCGCCTTCATTGAAACAGTCATTACATCTGTCATAAAATCATGACTATGTCGTTTTTCATTATTATTTCCGACATCAACGCGTGTTCATGAATTAATAATTTAAATGTAAGAAGGAGGATTTAATTTTGCAGCTATGTGTTGTGCGTCTGCCAACGATTTGTGTAAGGACAATATTTTACCCGTTGGCCCAGACTCTTTGCCAGTTCGGTGCATTTTGTCCTTAACTTTGAGCAACAAAATACGCGTTGGCTTTTTCGTTGATAGCGTAACATTTCGCGTTCGGTGTTCGTTGTGTTGAATCTATTGAATGTTGTGGGAGAAACAAAAACGAATACTTGCGCAAAATTGTTATTCAAAGTTCAGGACTAAGCGCACTCAAAACAGACAATTTAATGTATTTTGTAGTCCATTTAATGATATGTAATCGAACCTATTTTAACAGTACAGTATGTCAAACCATAACATTATTATTATTATTATTATTATTATTATTGTGATTCATTTGTGCAGTGGATTTAGCGAACTTTCGCTTTGTTAGTCTATTGCCATTTACCAAAAATGTCTTTTTGGAACCGGTTAGAAAGGGCAACCCAGGCACACTCGAATTAATTGTCCAAGTGCCAAGTGGTATGAAAGGAGGAAGTTATTCTACATTTGGGAGCTTTAAGGACGCGATTAGGCCTCTAAAATACCCTGAAAGGAGCGGTTCGAGTTGGGTTGGAGGGTGTGAATAATGGCCTTTATTGGATTCATGGACAAAAGGTGTGTGGTAGGCAGGCCGGGGTACTCAGCAAAGACAAAAAGGCCCAGGAGCTGCAAGATTGACGTCCTAATATTCCACATTGATGCAGAGGCAGGGGCGTTATTTTAGCTGGCTGGCCATACAGGGGATGGATAAAAATGTGTTCACTTTTGTTCCTGCCTTTTTTGTTCGGAGAGAAAGGGGTTCTGATTAAGGGGGGGGGAGCACTCTCCAGCCGGGCCCTTCTAGGGCCATGCGAGCTGGAGGTTGCAGCGGGAGGTTGAGTTCTGAAAGCCGGGCCATTATTGCTACAAGTTTAACCATTTCTCCATTGCAAAAAGATGGAGAGTGCAGAAACCGAGTGCCCGAAGGCTGTGGGACGTGGAGCAAGACAATGAAGCGAAAGACGCACAATGGACGATGATAATACGCGCGCGGGGTCAGATTGGCGCAAGTCCGTATTAAGGTGCGAATACTAACCAAGGCGGTGAGCGCGAAAAAGACAATCCAGTTTTATCAACTGTCCATTAACGGAAAGGCTCGGGTTAGGCGTTGGGTTGGGTTTGTGGTGATTTTCCCAAAAAACAGTATGAATAAAATGGATGAAGCCGACTGTACACCCACCATCTAGCGCTTGGGAGCTATTCAACCAAACTGTTATGCCGGAGTAGGAATTTTAAGCCGGTATTTCTTTCGATCCTTACACAAGATTTTTTTCCTTAATTTCAGTGCCCGCCAAACTCGTGACGATGTTTTAGAATCGGAAAAATTCAAATAATTTCTTAAATTCGCCTACTACGACAAACAGCGTCAAAGCTCAGTTGCAAGAGAATGAAATGTCAGGTTTTACTCAATTAAAATTAACAGACAAATATTTTTGTCATTTCAAAAAGTTTAAATAGACCCATATAAATAATATGTGTTGGGCTTCAAAGTTGTATCAGGCGTGCAAGGGCCGGAAGCTGAATGCTATTTTTAAAAGAACAGCTGAACTCTTTGCACGGTGTACAATGTACTGAAATGTTTTAAACATTCAGATACTCAGAAACAGTTAAAAACTTTATCCAATAGCCAAAATATCAATAAAGAGTTTTCGTTTGCCAATGTTTTTCATATTTAGTTCATTTCATAGGGTATTTCATAAAGTAGTGTAACTGAACTAAGCAGTTTTAAATGCAGAAAACTGTATTTCGTTTCATTAGACAACGACCAGTATGCACAACTGCTCGACTGTCAAACACTAAAGAGGGGCTGTTAAATATTGTCTTGCAAATATGATTGTATTTTCCGTTGCTTGCTTCTCAGGACCGCTTTATTTTCTCCCACGTCGAAATCAACGGGCGGCCACGGGTTAATGTAGCTTACAGAACGTGCAGACTGTACGCTGTGGGAAAGCGCAGACCCACATACCAGACCAGGAAGGGAGCGAGATGGGAACCAGAAACGGGACAGACAGAGTTTAAATCGAGTCCGCGCAGAGAGAGAGGGGGACATTAAACAGACTGTCCCGCTCCACATAGAACGCCCACGGAAGCTCTGAAGCCTCAGCTCGGCGGCGTGAGAGGTGAGAGAACATGCCAGCATTTAACGATGATGGAAATTAAAAAATAAATAAATAACACGAGATTTGAGCAATGGCCTGGGGAGAGGAAAAACTTGCCTCATCCGACAGGGACTGCACTGAGAAAGACTCCTACAAACCGGCTGTCGATCTGGAACGACGAGAAAGAGGGGAATTATGGCAGCTGGATTTTGTTGTGCACATCAAGTCTGTGGTGGCTATTGAATATTACTCCCGATGTTGTTTTATATGCAGTAGAAATATCAATAAATACGAAAAACAGTGTCAGGCGGCCTATATTATTATTATTATTACTATTATTAGTAGTAGTAGTAGTAGCAGCAGCAGGAGCAGCAGTAGCAGCAGCACCAGAAGTTGTTGTTGTTGTTGTAGGTAGTGGAAATTATTAATTATATAATTATAATATATATTAATTATTATATGTCTGTGTCCGCCATTTTTCAATCAAAGGAAATACGTTTCAACAATAATCTTGTGAAATTATCTACATTACATTTTTACTTGTTCCCAAGGTGTGATATACGAGGATGAGTTTTGTTCCTTACAAATTCCTACAAATCGAACAAAAAGCCAAACAAGGTGTCTTTGCTTATAAAATAATAACTCTTCGTTTTTCAAAAACACTATGCAGAGCAATTTAAAGTGTATATATTATGTATCATTATTATTTACAATAATCATATTCCACAAAATAGGCTACAGGACAGCGCAAATTGTACAGATAAATTGTCAGATAAAATTCGAAGGAAAATATTACGGAGGAATCAGACTCACGATTAACCATCGGAAATTGTGTTAATTGGAATACTGCAAGTAAGATGCGCTGAATTTTTGACCTAGCTGTCAAGTGTAATGAATTGTTTCCCTCCACGACATTTCTGTTGGACGGTACTTTCTTTGCTGCTGCGGCTCACTCTCGGTGTTTCACTGAATATCATTTCTCTCGATCAGCTCATGTTCAGACTCTGGGGGAAAGATTCCAAGAGAAGCTTCAGTTCAGTGATGAGCTCTTGGACAGCGTCCCTCGTTCTCCCACAATCACTCCCCTATATCTTCCAGACCATCAGAGGCACCCCGCGGATTATTTGCTAAAATCCAATCTCCAAATAAATCCTAATTGCGTTTAACAATTTAACCGCTGCATTAACCTCAGGGGCTCTACTTACAACCCTTACTACTAATCTCTTGTTAGGGTAAAACAGACTTCAGGCAATCAGCGATCCCCACTGCACGAGAGCTATTAATGGAGATTAATTGGAATGTAAACAAAGGCGCGGTAAGGCCTGGTCTTGACTGATAGCGTCGGCGAACCCTTCTGCCGGACTGCTCGGTAATAGACATACCTGGTGTCAGAATAAAGCCGTCGAAAGCACTTCATGCACGTAAATAGAGTTGGCGACAAGGCGGCGACGCCTGGGGACTCAGCCCTCGCCGCATGGATACAGTTTCTTAGGGCGAGGACCGAGATTCCTATCAGGTCTGTGAATGCAGAAGCCATTGCAGTGCTCTCGTAGTGCACGGTTTCTAAAAACAACAGTAAACACGAGGTCTCCTGAGCGACCACTCAAGGGAAATCCAGAACAAAAGGGAAATTGGGACTATCCAGGAATGGGAAATGTCCACTTACCTACAGGCGCGCGATTTACCGTCAGCACCATTCCTATTATTGCCATTAACTCAAATATCTTAGAACTCATAATTTGCCCAACACAAAAGAGTAAAAAAAATAGGCTATACTAGCAATTTCTTTTAATAGGGACACTATGGTAGTGTGGAAATAATATTACCGGTGTGTGTGTGTGTAGGCCTAAATTAATTTTTAAAAATCACACATTGTGCAGGCTCGTGCATTACTTCTTGTCTGTCCACGTGGTAGCCGCTGTTAGACAGGGCTATCATCCCGCGATTTCCAATCATTATATTCTAAACTAGACAGTGCAAAAAAAGTCAAGAGTTATCCGCGTATAGATAAAGCGGTATAGTACAAAATTATTCAAATTCCTTTGTGTTGGTCACACATGTGCTGGAAATTTTAATCTGTCCAAATCTGTCAGAACCGTTCCCTGGACAGAACTATCCTGTAATCTGAAATAGCGCCGATATTAATCTTAATTATGACAAGAACTACATCTCTCTCTAATGACTTTAAAGAATAATAATAAACAACAGAACACACCCATAACCGCATTCTGAACAGATCTGTTCTCCTTGCAGCTGGAGACGATAGTTTAAAAATGGATAATTCGAGGACTCTGACCTGCGCAACATCAGTAATCATTATCATTCGTAATGTCGCCGCAGCTGTGTCGGAGAGCATCAGGCAACGAGTCAGAACTTATTTTGGGAGGAGAAAGAAGCGCTCCTTCAGTTGATCCAGTATGTTGATGCGGGCTTGAAGTATATTATTAGCCATTTCCTGTGGCATCGCTGGTTTGATCAATCAAGTGGGCTTTTATCTACATGAAAATGGGGAGGAGACAGGTAGAATTAAACGTATCCCTCTCACAACATCGTGGTAAATGCGGTTTTATCTCTAGCCGATGTTAGTCACCGGTGAGCACCTCATTAACTGAAACATTCCCGTCACTGAGAAATCGCTCTGGTGCAGACATGTTTGGACGGCCTGTTCGAGGGAATTACGAGCAACATTAGCGTAAACAGAGGACGCGCACACAGCAAAAGCGAAGATATGAAGGACCAGGATCACTCCTGTCCTATGCTACGATCATGTTCCTGTCAAAATAAGATTGGGCATAGAAGGAGATTCAGAAAAGGGTCGGCGAGATGAGCAGGGCGGTTATACTCTTTGACATGCAAAATGGCCGTGATAGACATTGCCTATCTGTTTACATTCTGATCTTCAGATTCCACAGAGATGAGGGTGGTGTTTTGTCATTTCCTGACATATAACGCAGATAATGATAACGAACATATATAGACTGATTAATACCTACTGACATTGCTCGTCAGTCTTCACACTAAAGGCCTATCTGATAGCAACCACTTGAAAAAAAAGACGCATTAGAAGAAATAAGCATTTGGAAGTACCAATGAACAGTAAAAGCTTTCTGGTAAAACTGAATAAACACGTCCATTGTTCCAGTTCGTCTTTGCTGAGCAGAGAATGTTGTAACAGTAGTTTAAAAGAGGCGGTTCTATCCTTTACCTGTGAGCACTCCGAAACATGCAGGCCCAATGCTGCACGTGTCCGCTACTAGCCTTCGGCGCTACTAATGCTGTTGCATGAGGGGGTTTCAGAATGTGATAAGCAGTTGTTATCTCTGTGAAGTTCTCATATGTCACTGCTGGTCGAGTTTGACAGGTCTCCTACATTACGCTTGAGTTTCCCTGGGAAATATTAGGAATATGTTGGGGGGAATGTCGGGCCAGAGAGGCCTCTGGTCTGAGAACCCCCCCGGTCCCCCTTCCCCTCCTCCTCCAAACGACGTGCTTAAGATAAACACTCGCCGTGGAAACTGGGCCATCCACGGCTACTTACACGAGGCAGGTTTGGAGTTATGACAGCCGACTGCCCTTGAGCTGATCCCTCCGTTCGCTGTGATCCGCGTCTGAGGAGCCAAAAGAATAATATTAATGCCTGCTGCTCGTTGAGTTTCGCGGCTGTACTAAAAAAGGGGGCTTTCAAATCGGTGCTCTTCCAAGTTTTCCGATTTAGAAAACGATTTCCCCGAGACCTCCCAGGAATCACAGCCGAATCGTTTATCAACCGCAATCATTTCAATATTTATAGTATAAGATTCCCGAGTTTACTGGACAACTATTAGCAAGACAAACTATAACAAACACGGGACTTTCTGGGAAAACTGGCCACATTGCAATTAAACTCCGACTACCCTTGCCTAAAGATTTTTCTTTCGTTTTTATTTACAAAAGTTTCAAAACTTCGCATCCCACGAAATACACAATCTCAGACATGTACGCACTAAAAGAACAAGGCTATTTCTATTGTTTTAACAGTCTTAAGTGTGATATTTCATTGGAAACATACACAACGGCGTTGATGTGATTTGCCCATAAATGGGATAGCCTACATTAGTCAAGATGAAACTTCCATCTGGTTACGTTAAATTTCCATTTGCGACTATCACATATTTTATACGACTACAGAATGAGGATTTATCAGCTCGGTTTTACAACGCATGCGCCCACTGAGCAGAACGCATCCAACAACATCACCATTAGTTCTACCAAAGCATCTCACACAAAAATAGGTGGTGATAATACCCATTCACTGTCCATTTGCACAAATTATCATCTCTGTCTTCGCCCATGCTAAAAAATTAGATTCTGATATTATGCCATTTTAAAATATTAACAACTGGCCTATTCTACGCCAAAGAGATGGTAGGCTATGTGTTACTGTATCTCTTGCCATCTGTCGGTAAACATGAAAATAGCAAAGACGTCAACTCACACTGTATCGAGTGTGCCTTAAAGGTAAATTAAAGTAATTCCAGAATATTGTGACAAAGAGGATAGTTAATTATTCGCCACTTGACATTTTATTCTGACTTCTTAAACGTACGACCACAGACTGTGAATTAAACCACTATTGACATGTTTCAATGGTGGTTTGAAAACACCAACACCTGTTTGTGCTCGTGCAGCTGAAATCAAACGTCCGTAAAACGTTTCATACAACTGGAGGGATAATTTGATAACCATAGAAACTACTGTAAACACTAGGTGGCGCCATCGACTTATTCTCCATTGACACACTGTAGTACACCCGGTTATAGGCAATTTGAACACGGCTACTGTATTAAGTCTGAGCACCAGCTATTCAACAGTCCATTATTAATTAAGAATCCAAGCAATACCTCATTATTGGGGGATATATGTATATATACCGACACATCAGTGTGCACGTTAAAACGCCTGATGCATTCATTCAACAGCAATGCACCAAGACCCTAAATTTAGTTTCAGTGACACGTTAATAATCACATGAAAGCTACATAAGCAACCTATCATTTTTGTGTGTGTTGAAATTAATGAAAAAACATGAAATGAATATGACCTGGGAGGCTGGAATGTGTTTTACATATTAGGTCAAGTTTTTGATTCACAGACATGGTCAAGTTTTGGCCAGTTTACAAAAACAATGTCCAATTCTCAACACCTCAGCGAATATGCCGATTATTTCGCAACATACAGTTGCAAACACTTCCTTTAACATTGACTGTACCCTTCTTAACAAGTGTGTAGACTTAAAAAAAAATGCCAAAAGTAATGCCAAAAGTCGTAAACATAGTTAGCGCCTAAACATTTGCACAACACAAAACTATGAGGCGCAAGTGATAAAATCTCTCTCTCTATATATATATATAATTCACTTACACACACTAGAAAAATTATTTGCATCCCAAATGCTAGACGCGGCTGTTTTACAGAAAATGGTTTTCAAAACCAAGAATATGTTTAACTGGGCACCAATCCATTCGCTACAAAGCGCTCCACTAAGGTGAACTGAAGTTGCTGTCTATGCGTGCGCTGATTTTTTTTCCTTTTGTGAAGGTAGAATCTGCATGCCAGCAGGCATCGTTGTTTTTGGCTGGCGTATCTATTCACTCCACACATTTCATTATGTTGATCATATCAGCGTCGCCCCACGAATTACTGTAAGGATATGTCAACGTACTAATTTCGTCAAATCAAGGAGGCATTAACAAACCACTCAGGGGAGTGCACGCCTCTCTCTAGATTTGCGCTTGGCACTCCATTAAGACAAGGCAACATCCTCGTTGACTGATGTCACAACTGTGCAAGCCCTGTGCATGTGTGTCTATTCTTTGACCAGAACTCCAGGTAGGTCTATGCCGAGGAATGCCGGTAAGACCTCGACTCTGTGGCATGTCCCATCCTAGCCTACAAGAGTTTACACGTAAAACACCAATGTTTGAATTCAGTGCCACTTTACTTAAAAAATGTCATATGTATTTGAGCTTGGCACAAATGTTTATTTAATGTAGGATACTCGGACAATCGTTTTAGAGTGCCTTTCATCTGTCAGTGAGTTTTAAAGTGTATTCTGATTGTGGTCTTTTTCCTCTCACTACAAGGTGTTCACTTCACGTCATAGATAGACTCTTACAGTATACTATTTTAAATTAAATACTTTGAATTGCTCCAGTAATCTAGCTGAATGGATAAAATGTCTCTGTAGAGGTGATACATCACATCTGAAATGCATTAGCTCCAAGACTGCAGCTTTACCGAACAGGCCCTTCAGTAATGTCATTACTTTAGAGTGTTCTTCAGAGGAAAAATTTGCTGAGGGAGGAGTCTGAGCAAAACCAGAGAACCAATAAGTTCAGCGGTTTCCTCCTGCTTCTGCGGACAGGCAAGTCCTGGCATACAGGCTGTTGATTGAACACCGGCGTGAGATTTCCAGCAATTAAATCACGGATTTGCTGAGAAGAAAGAGAAGGTAAAAATTAATTTTATCCTACGGACTATTGTCGTATAATAATGTGCAACGAATGAGAATTTAAGTTGTGCCAAAATTTAAATGGTGCGAAGATTATTGTTGGAAGTGAAATCTTAAAACACACAGTATGAGTTTTGGAAACATGCTGCAGATTTATAAAATATAGTTCTAAGATCAGAGGGTCGAGGAGCGTTGCGTGTTGTTTGGTTTATTTTTTTTTCCAAGGTGATGCAGGACATTGTGTCATTACGTAACGTACGAATGCTGGCAGGGAGCTGATTGCACATTATTACCCTGCTGCCAGAGGGCATTGATGTTCATTTTTGATGTCTATGCTGTCACACCAAAAGCTAAATTGCACCATCAGAAACTTGATTAATGGCGTCTTTTCTTCCTAGGCGGTAACCATTTCGCATTTTAGACCTGAGTTGCCGTTACTTTCTACTAAACACTTCCGTTTTTTCTTTCAAACTGAAACCTTGCCATCACAATGCGTAGGTGTTAGATAGATGTTAATTGAATAAAGGATTCACTCACTGCAAACACACCTGCCGGGCAGGTATTGTGAACGCTATTTTGATATACTCATTCGATATAGGCCTGCTTAAGTTTTTTGAGGAAGTAGTACCTTTTCTCAGATTTTCTTGTCGACACTGAACAAGCAATGTTTCTTTTGACAGAAATATATTCTTAAACTCATTATTCATTTCAAATTAAGTGGATTAGTGGATATTTCCAGAGTCCAAATGTTTCAGAACCACTGAAATATAATGTGATTGGCCCTTTTTCAGGACCTTGCATCTGGAACATCAAACTGACATAACATGACAGCAAGGTCACCCCAAAGACCTGCTCACACTGTACGAGCTGTGCCTGTGAATATTAGCTTCAACAGCTACTGTTCTGGGCTGGAGAAATCCCGGCAGTCGTGCTTGTGGAGGCACTGAGAGATGAAGGATGTCCTAAAATGACAGAGGAGGTGGCTGTTAATGATGTTTAAAGAGCTTCGTCACTCACGTCTCATCATAGCCTTAGTCCTTCCGTCTTTTGTTGTGTCTGGTGTTTGGTCAGGTTGAGCTGCAGGAGAAATTCGATACAGCTCTGCCGAAGCCCAGGTCATGTCCACCTAAAGCCCCATATCCCTGTCTACTTTGTTCTGCAGGCCAGTGCTGCATTTCAGAGACAGTGCTAAGCTGTGGTGTTCCTCATTACATTACATTATTGTCATTTAGCAGATGCTCTTATCCAAAATGACTTACGTAGGTTACAATTTTACATGATACCCATTTATAGAGCTGGATATTCACTGAGGCAATTCGGGGTTAAGTACTTTGCCCAAGAGTACAGCAGCAGTGCCCCAGCTGGGAATTGAACCAGCAACCTATCCATTACAAGCCCTAGTCCTTATCACTGTGCTAGACAGCTGCCCCCTCCTCAGTGACAGTAAAGCAGGTGCTCTTTCAGGCTGAAGTTCAAAGTGCAGTGGGGGCCGTCGGCACCGCTCTCTGCCCCCACGCCTTGCCCCTATGCCCAGTGTGAAACACTCCCCCCTCTCTGTGATGCTTGTGGACGACTGACCTGTGGGGGGGGGAGTGATTACTCAGTACAGGGATTGTAATTCTCCGACCTTGTAATCTTTTGGGCAAAATTCCTCACTCCACAGCTGTAGAAAGAGAAAATGGAGCAGAAATGTGGGGTGGGATGAGGAGGGGGCTGTAGGGTCAGAGTAGGGCGACACACCTGCGCTTCTCCACTTTCTATTCCTTCTATTCCTTCAGACCCTAGGATTTAACCCTTCGAGAGCCATAGGGGCTGCCTCCCTGTGTCCTTGGTGACTTTCTGGATATCAGACAAGGCTTGTGAGGCTGTCCAGTCTTTCACCTGCCCACCCACTAATCCGCCATGGCTCACTCCTTTGCTGTTCACAAGTTCTTCGCCTCCTGCTTCTGTGTATTTAGGTTGATGTAACTGATAGAGTGCGAAAGCAAGACAAAAAGTAACAATCTCCTCTTTTGAAAATAACAAAAAAGGTGATTTGTCTGAGCTTGGTTGTGCAAGTCCTCAGTGTGGTGCTTGCATATTGATATTCCTCAGCACGATCCAGTCAATCCAACATGCCCCCAGAGACCATTAACGATGTCAGAAACACTGTAAACAGCCAGATTTACAGCGGGGAAGGCAGATGTCTCTTCACAGCAGTGCCCTGGGGTTTTTGTGCTTTCAGATGAGGGAAAATACAGTATCCCCATTCCTACATGTGGCTCCGTGGCCCAGGGGTCCACAGAGGAGTCCCAGCTGTGGTCTGCTGCTCTCCAAAGTATTTCTGGAGAATTTCAGGACCCTCTCCACACCCCGCCTCTAGGAGAGGAGGGCTGGCGAGGGTGTCACTGTCACTCTTCTGGAAATTACATTACATTATTGTCTATTAGCAGACACTCTTATCCAGGACAACTTACATAGGTTACAATTTCATCCATGTACACAGCTGGATATTTACTGAGGCAATTGCAGGTAAAGTACCTTTCCCAAGGGTACAGCAGCAGTGGCGGGGAATCGAACCAGCAACCTTTTGGTTATGAACCCTGCTCCTTACCAAAATGCTACACTGCCACCCCAAAAAAACTTCATCCCTCTACTTATGGCTCTTAGCAGAGACAATTAGGAAAGTCCAGAATGATTCCCCCACCTCAGTACATCAGTAGCTGTTGGGACGCTCAGAGAGATTCTGTGCAACTCTGTCAAAAAAAAAGGGTACTCCACAGAGACTCCATAGAGCTGTGGTCCTGATGCTGCAGATAAACACCTTTTAAACCCAGTCACTCAAAACGTGTGAAAACTGCACGCTGAGGCCTCCGCAGAGGAGCCGGATTCTTGCTTGGCTTGACAGCCGAGATTATGGAGCGCGCTCCTGTTTTCCGTTCCAGTGCTGCCAGTCCCCCAGAGATAAGCAAGGCCAGGGAGACAAAGCTGTCATGGGTTATTTAGACAAGAGGGTGGTGGGAGCCTCTCTGTGCTTAGTGTATTGAGGACAGGGGGATCCTTAATTTACCTCAGAATCGTCATTTACTGTGTAATATCTAAACAGAACCTGTCACAAGTGGGACTTTTTGTGGGTTGAAAAGCCCTTGGTAAGTCCAGCCAAAGTGGTTTTCTGATAGATCCACCCTGGGTGGAACTTTTATTGTTCTCCTAAGCAGGACTGCAAGAAGAAGTGGCTTGTGTTTCCCCCAGTGCAACAGGACACGCAGATGTTATTAAAGACAAAACAGGGATGTCATCCTGTCGTCCCTCTGCAGTCTGCCGTCTGATTGGCCATAATTGGGGGAGGGGTGGAGTGTGGGGGCAGGGCAGGGCATAAGTCAAACAAATGAAAAGATAAAACACCCATAGCCAAATCCAGGTTACACAATAGAAGTTGTCTGTCTAATATCTGCTGTCTACTTGCATCACTGTTTCTTCCTCCCTTCCTACCATGTGACTTCTTGTATGTAGAAAAAGAACACATTTAGATCAGAAAGGGCCACAGATTTCACATGTACATAGACAGAGACAGACTGCTCATTTTCAGTAGCATCTCTACAGCATAGAGTTTCAGGAGAGTGGTGTCAGGAGGTATGCAATAAGAATAAGAACCTAAAAAGCAGAGACCTCTGCTCACATACAGTACAGACAGGCATAAAGGTCAGTAGTGTCACAGACCGGTGGTAGTCTGGTCCAGTGGTTAAGGATTTAGGCTTGTAATCCAGCATCTGTAGTTTTAAATCCTATGTAGGGCACTGTTGAAGCCCTTGAACAAGACGCTTTGAATTGCCTCCGGAAACATCCAGCTTTAGAAATGGATAGTGTATTTTACAAAAGGAATCCACGCATGTTGCCCCTAAAAAAGGCTCGTCATATTAAAAGGTAAATGAAGTAGCTATTCCATGATTTGTGTTTTCATGGCACAGCTCGTTTAAACTAACAGTTTAAACAGCTTGATTAGGGAAGACTGTGAGTCACGGCCAGTGGCGTTGCTTCTCCATACATAGTAAGGTCTCCTTGCGCTGACAGCTCACTCAGAGGTCGCTGAACCCCAGACTCAACAGTTTACATTGAGGAGGCTGTGAAAATTCACGGGGGTGGGGGACAGGGGGCCATCTCTGCTACACCTTGTGACCCTGCCACACTAGCCTGTTCTGCTGACATTCAGACACACAGCTGGACATCTCCCAAAAACAGTGAGATGAACCACATGGAAAGACAAACTGGTAAGCTGATGCTGCATGAATGAAAAGTTTAGTGTGAGGGACAGACTTTTATGAATTGGGGGGAGGGGGTCTTTTCAACCCTACTCCCTTCTGGGGCAGCAGTGTAGCGTGGTGGTAATGAGCAG
Organism: Megalops cyprinoides; assembly: GCF_013368585.1. Taxonomy (NCBI): domain Eukaryota; kingdom Metazoa; phylum Chordata; class Actinopteri; order Elopiformes; family Megalopidae; genus Megalops; species Megalops cyprinoides. The sequence continues at coordinate 50,145,192 of NC_050583.1, forward strand.
GGCTTGTAACCAAAAAGTTGCTGGTTCAATTCCCCACTGAGGCACTGCTGCAGTACCCTTGGCAGGGTAGTTAACCCAGAATTGCCTCAGTAAATATCCAGTATAAATGGATAACGTAAAAACTGTAAGCTATGCGATTGCTCTGGATAAGAGCGTCTGCTAAATTCCAATTACACCTGATCACAGTGTGTGTGAGTGTGCGTACTGTGTGCTTGGCATTGAAACTGTTGAAGTTCCAACAGGTCTGATTTGCTGGTTCGTTATGAACATTCTTTGAGGGGCGTGGTCTAAAACAGAACTTCCACTGCTGGCATTGCAACGCTGACCGAAATGGAACCTCTCATTCCCAGCCAAAAACCTCTGAGGCAAGGAAGTATTGTGGAAGAGAGGAGCTGGCTCTGGTGCATGGTTTTCCAGCCCTCCCTGGCCAAGTGGCACTTTATCGCAGTGGACTCTTAAGAAGAGTGATGGGGGAAGGGAGGGGCCTATCTTCGGGATTGGGGTCAGGTCAGAAAACTGCGCGTCACGGTGGTGGCAATAGTGTGTATGTCTCAGCTAACAGCTTCTCTCTCAGGAAGGGTTCAGTGTCATCACCTCTGCTAGTAATCAGAACTCAGTTCACTGTTTAAAAAGAGGAAGCCTGCAGAAAGATCTCACAGTAACTGCTAATTTCAGAGACAATGCCTGTTGTCCATGAAGTGAAAGTCTTACACACACACATACACACACACAGCCACTCTGTCCAACTCTACAGACATCCCTCCTCACAAGTTAAATTATCAGCAGCTCATTAAAAACCCATTCATCACCTCAAACGCTGTACGGTCGATCAGCAGGCTCAACCACGAATGCTCCTGCTCTGATTACAGCACTGCCTCTGAAAAGGGGGCTCATTTTTTAGCCTGTCAAGCCTTGTTGGAAAACGTACCGCAAAAAATGTCTCTGGCAATAACTCATCTTCTGTCTGGAGTTGCCTTGAGGGACAGCGATGACGAACACTCCACGCCCCACCCCCGTAGGATTCTTTTTGGATGCAGACGCCAGAGAATAGCATTAAAAAATGGCCCACGTCATTCTCTGGTTTTGGACTCCCTAAGAGAAAAGTCATTGTTGACCACACCCATCACATTACCTCAGAGGGAGTTCTCTTTAATATTCAGCACATGGGACAGAGCTGTGACTGAAGTCCTCTCACACTGAACCCTGTTCACAATTAGCACTGCTTTCTAGTAGTACAATCACATGCGGAACAAATGAAATACCCCTTTCTTTGGGTTCATATTGTTGCAACAATATTTTTACTTTGGCAGCAGTGTGACATAGTGGTTAAGGAGCAGGGCTTGTAACCAGAAGGTTGCTGGTTCAACTCCCTGCAGGGACACTGCTGCTGTATCCTAGGGCAAGGTACTTAACCCACAATCATTTCAGTAAATATCCAGCTGTATAAATGGATAAAACTGTAACCTATGTAAGTTACTCTGGATAAGAGTGTCTACTAAATGACCGTAATGTAATGTAATGTAATGTATATGTACTTATGACACCAGCCAAGTATGCCAAATATAATGTCGCATTCAGAATTCTAACCATTGATTACTGAAGTGTCTCATGAACCATGTCTTGGCAAGGAACTCCACTTGAATATGCTTGCAAAAGATTCCTGGGCCTTCAGCAGACTGTAGCTTCTGCTTGCAAATATGCGCAACAGTTCTGGCAGAACAGACCTTTCAACACACCTTAAGCCCTCTCCATCTGAGAATCAGAAGTTGATGGATGTATGTATGCATCTTTAGCTGCTGTGAATAAGAGGAAATGAAATGATGAGGCAGCAGACGTTGGCTGTGGTTCCAGCTCGGGCAGGCAGCTTTCAGAAAACTACCACTCCCAGTGTTTTTATTGTCATCAGAGTCAGACGGACGTTTACAGGGCCGTGAGAGAGATTACCGATGGGGATTGATTCCATTCACAGTTGGTTAAAAAATATAAATAAATAAAATAAAAATTGGTTTCGGCCTGCCAAACACAAACCATGTATTCCATTGTTCAGGTTCAGTAACAGTTTTGGCTCTAATGGCCACGTTCCGCACTAAAAACCCCTACAACTATCCTATTGGTGATTTGGCAGATTAACCATGATGGTTACCTGGCAAGCAAATACCGCAGCACTGTAAGAGAGGTCATCTTCAGAATTTTTGTCTAATGACAGCAAACAGGTAAAAGGCATTTTAAATCTGGAAACTGAGGACCGTTCACACCTGCATAAGTGGCTATCCTTCACTCTTTGGTTTCTAGTCTGAGAGTAAATTTTATCCATGTTGAACTACTGGTATATTAAGTGGTTGAGTGGCGAGGCAAGGCCAGAATAAAGTTAAAGCGTATACATGGGCTGACGTGTTCTAAAAAACAAAATCAGTTTAGTCAAAGGATTTCATTATCTAACAGCCATCATATAAGAAGAGTTTAAAACCGTTCAGAAAATGCAGTTTCATTAAGCTACCTGACCACATCTACATGGCTATACCTCCAACAACCACTTGACAAACCACAGCTGGGTCATCTTGGGTCATGTTCAACAGCTAACACACACTGCTATCAAACATGACACTTGTTTTTGACACCTGGGCATGCTCGTAACAAGGCAGGAGCCTTCTGGGAAAGCAAGGTCCACAAGGCCCGCACCAAGTCTCCCTTCAGCAAACACTGTGGATGTGACCCCATGTCTGAAGCATTACGGTGCCAGAAAAACACAAAGATGTTTCTCTGCAAACAGTGCTTTTGTCTTGATGGACGCTACGCTACGTCAGCAGCGGCACCGGTATATGGCTTGAATTTTGTCTGTATATAGACAGCGCCTTGCTGTAGACTCTCATCAAACTCTGTTCCATAAGGCAGCCCTGTATTCAGTTACACACACCCAGGCCTGCCCTGCTTGACCAAAGACTGCCTTCTGGTACATTTCAGCTCTTCAGCAAAGGAACATCCTGCTGTGTTTACAGTCTCTGCAGATGAAAATCTGACATTGTCAAGGCAGTTTTGTGTTGTTGTTTAAATGTCTGTAATCTGTCAGTAGGGTGTCTGTTGTCTTATAATGGGAAAATTGTGGGATATTGTAATTGACTTTAGTTCAAATACAGGAAAAATAGCTCTAATAAATTAAAATATGTATGGTCATCTAATTATTACATAAAATGGCATTTTTTTACACTGTCAGCTTCTTTGCATTTATCTTACACTTTTAATACAATTCCTGATTTAGAGTACAGACACAAGGCCCCAGAATAATGTACCTCTCTCACAAGCCTTTGAACGGGTAATCAGAGCACATTAAGTGACTTAGGATCTTCACATTTTAATGCTCAACTGTATCCTCTGACAACTTATTGCTGCATTACAACCTTGAAATAGTGTTTCTTTCGGAGCGTTTTTTTGATAGAATTGTAGTGCCCCCTGGTGGGCCATATAGGAAATGCACTCAGAAGTAAAATCCTGAATGGAAAGCATTAAGTGCCTTTGATTCTGTACTTTCTACATTGTGCGTGACTGCTTCTGTGTCATGTCATGCCCGCATCTGCTTGGTTGTGCGTGGAACACTGTTACTCTCATTAACTTTCTTCTTGGTAGAGAGGTACAGCGTAGAGAGAGAGCTTTCTGGCTTCTAATGTGCGCTTCATCGATTTTCTGTTAAGTCCTGTTGGGGGGGGTGGGGGGGTGGTTGCTGTCTCCTCCCTACATTACATTAGTTAGGAAAATGGGGCTTGGGGGGGATGGGGATGGATCCTGGCTACTTCTCCCCGTCCCGGTCCCGCCTCCTGTTGCCGTGCTGGTGCTTGGTGATGATGTACTTGAAGAACTCGTAGACGGACCAGCTGATGGCGGTAGAGGGCATCTGGTAGATGACGCGGGCCTGCACGCCCTTGAAGAAGGCGGGCAGGCCGCCCAGCCTGTAGACCGTCCGAAAGGCGTGGGCCAGCCCGGAGATGCGGCCGCTCTGGCTCACCGACCGCAGCGCCAGCGACTCCTGCGTGTTGAGGAGCGTCTTGCAGACGTCCAGCGGCGTGGTGGCTGCCGCCGCCAGCGCCCCCGCCAGCGCACCCGACACCACGTGCGAGGAGGGGTTGTACTGTCTGTGCGGGTTTAGCGCCTCCTGCAGGTACTCGTAGGTCATGAAGTGCAGGGCCTGGAAGGGCACGTTCATGGTGAGCTGGGTGGTGTAGCTGCGGTAGAACGCACCGGCGCCTTCTTTCTGCCAAACGGCAGCAATACAGTCTAAAACGCTGCGGTATGGGGAGTTGTACATCTGCATCCTCTGTTTCACCACTAGGGGGCACCCAGGTTTGTTTCCAATCGAACGAGTCCAGAGGTCCAGAGAGACACCAGGGCAAAGTCAGAGAAGAGAAGAGAAACGTATGTTAAAAGACTAGGACAAAGCGACACGATGGAAGAGAATCAGAATGACACATTTGCAGAGACATGAGAAATATGACCGTTCAGATTTACTGCAGTCAAAACACCCACTTCAGAGCTGGGGAATGAAGGCAGGACATGGCCGCTGTGCATGTGGCACTTGAAAGAGAGGCGGCGTATTCGTTTGATAGCGGGCGGATCTAACGCCTTCCTCTGAGGCGGGAGGAGATCAAATCCACCCGAGGTGGAAGGGTGAGCAGCCCCCGTGTGAGCAGAGGGGCTTGGAGCACTCAACACCACCGCCCCGGGTTCAAAGCCAACGCGCCGCTGCCTTCCTGTTCTGCAGACCCAGCTGGTGGCACTCGCCTTCACCCCCATTCGCCCAGCCTCTCTCTCACCAGGGTAGCCCTAATTAGGTGGTCTGGAGACACCCCCTGCGCTCTGGACTGTGCTCAGAGGGCTCATCCATTACCCAAAAGGCCAGTGCTCAGACAGCGTGCCCAGGTGTGGGCCACATCAGAGATCTGTCAGATCTCTGTCACCCCTTGTTGCTGACACCAACAGACAGACAGACACAGACACACACACAGCCATGACTGCACAAAGACACACTGATAACCTGTTACACACGCACAGACATGCACACAAACATGCAACACTGAGAGTGAGTAAGCGTTTGGCACCAATCAATCACCACTATCTAAACAATGATGCAAGTCTTTTAACATCAAGGACAAGGGTGTGCTGTGTTTTAAGAAAAATAAACTTGCTTTAGCAGAAGTAACCATTGTCTGATACTTGTTTGAACCACAAGGATCCAGATTAACTTTTTATCAACCTGAAGTATTTCTGGTTTATTATTTTTTATTATTATTATTTTTATCAGAAGTATTTCTGCAGTGTTTCTTCCTATGAATACATTACTGAACATTGGATATATAAATCGATTTTTACAACTGTGAGCCTGTTCTCAAAAGACACATCAAGGTGTTAAATTACACCTGAATTTATATTATATTGTCAGAGCCCCCCCCTGGGGTAAAATGCAACAGCTACACCCTACTGCCACAGTGATGAGTGTTTCCTAAAATAGTCCTATGGCTGGTTCTAAGACAGCAAATTACTGGCCTGTTGAGTAGCTGACAGTAAATGCAAATATCAACCCAGTTCTGACTCCAGGCTGAAGGAAACAGAGAGATGAGACAGGGGAAAATGAGGAGAGGAGAAAAGCAGTTTTACCTTCTGCGGGGTTCATGGCAGCATCGTGAAGCAGAGTGGCGACACACCCGGCAGCTCCTGCAAGATAAACTCTCAGAGGTGAGCGGGGTGGGCGACAGACAGGGGGCGACAGAGAGGCGAGGCGACACGCACTCCACCCAGGGCCAGTTTTGCACGCAAACCCCACAAAGTCCCAGAGGGCTAGCGGTACGACGCGCCAGGCCACGGTGCTGTCAGAGCGCAGCGCAGAACGCCAGCTCAGCCCTGACCGCTCCTGGCAGTGGGTTAATCTGCTAACCCGCTGCGTCTCACACGCTCACGCTCCTCAGGGCGACGGGGGAGAGATGATAAATAAATAAATAAATAAAAAGTAAATAAAATAAAAAATAAATAAATAAAAGGCAGCCTCTGTGTTTGCGACTGGTGCACATTTTGTAATGATTCCTACAAGCCCAGAGGTTTCTCTCACCCAGAGAGGATGACACCAGCTCTCCCTGCCCATGTGTGGAATGAGCAGTCTGCGGAAAGGGGTGAGGAGAGGCAAGGAGTGCGGCGTAGTGGTAAGGAGCAGGGCTCGTAACCAAAAGGTTGCGGGTTTGATCCCCTGCTGGGGTACTGCTGCTGAACAGAGCCATACCATTGTTTGATACTCCATTTCTTCCGGAATACTAGATAACAGCATCAAAGTGTGAGCCAGTGCTTTGGGGGGGGGGGGGCTTGTTTCACATTCTCACACACGAGAAATGGCCAAACATGGCAATCTCCATCACAGACTGAGCTCACAGCAAGCTTGTGACAGGACGGAGCCACAAGTATGGGTGTGGTCTAGGGAGAAAGTTGTGGACGGGATCATAAGAGGCCAATAATGCACTCATGGAGAACAGCGCCACCTGGTAGTGAACAGAGGTTACTGAGTCCTGCTCTGGGGGGAGGAAGTGGCAGGCAAACAGCCCCTGTCTCTGCGGCCTACAGAAGCCCATTTACCCAACCTCTGCGTCCAACACCTGGAGGAAGGAGGAGAACAAGAGAAAGATGCCGTGCAATAGGGAGAGCTGAGCGTTTCTGCAGCAGGGCAGCGATCTACTCTCACCAAATTACCCCAGCCGGCTGGTCTCACACACCCATAACTGCTCTCCAAATTTCACCATTCTGTCCACATTAAGATCAGCGTTTCCTCAAAAATGTCTCTCAGTAGCCCAGACTAGGGGACGGTGTTATGTGTGTGCGTCTGTGTACTTTTTATTGTTTCTGTGAATTGCTTGATGTGGCACAGAGGCAAGGAGCTGCTGTTATATCCTTGAGCAAGGTACTTAACCTACAGTTGCCTCAGTACATATAAATATCCAGCTTCATAAATGGATAGATTAACGTATGTAAGTGACTCTGCGTATGGCTTTCACTTCTGTTGTACTCTGCCTCACCAAATTAATGAATGTAATGTGATATAAATGTAAAGTCTCTCTGGATAAGAGCATCTGCTAAATGACAATAATATAATGCCAGGTAAAGGTGTTAAGTCCCTATAAATTTTCAATGTACCCACTGAGCCCATTAAAACCCAGTGTCCATACATCAGCCAATAAATGAGCTCCTCTGAAATCATATCACCAATCAGCACACGGGTCAACCAAGCAGGGCAGGCACAGGAGAAACGGCTGTCCAAAATGTCACAATCTCTCCACTCATAAACACCTGCAGGCTCTGTTGTAATGCACTGTGCATTTTCTCTGATATTACCATCTCTGGGAATTTCTGCCTTGGCTGCACTGAGGGAAAACACACAGCACCACTACAATCTCAAAAGCTCTACATATTTCTCAACCAGCTAAATATCCGCTCCAGCCAGCTTTGGCTTTGTTCCTGGAAGCCCTAGACTGAGCTGAGCTAATGGGTCTCTCCCTGTTCTGAGGACTGGCAATGCTTCTAAACACACCCAATACACCAACAAGAAAGCTCCTGTCAGTACCAGTAACGGGGAGTTCCTGTCGATAAGGCCAAGAATCCCATAAGAGGAGCCCTAGATGTGCTCCATAAGTGAGGCCTTACTCTCTGCAGCACGGCACACTGCAGCAGCACAGCGTGTCAGCAGTTAACAGTTTGCATAAATATTTGCAGGAGACGTTTAGCTCAGCTAACTGGGATAAATATTGCACAATGAGCAACGATCCCACTGTTTCTACAAGCAGGGTACAGGCTGTCTCCACAGTGAGACGACCATGAGACCATGCTCACACCGCGCTCAAACCATGCTAAAACCATAATCGGACTGCCACGCTCCCACACCTGAAACCCTAGACGGACATTTCAAAAACCATCCTCAGTTCCTGGACGCTCATGTGCAAAAATAGTCACCAGTGTCTACAAGAGTAATTTTTTTTTTTTGAAAGTTGCCGATGGCCTATTTCTGGCTGTGGCACTGTCAGCAGAACGCTGTCTCCATAAAATTCCAGGGGTGGGAGGCGTGTGCTGTCTGGTGGAGTGCCAACGGTTAAGGTAGCGCTCTCCTCATCAGGCGAGCCAATCAGAAGACGCGAGATCTGCTTCCTGTTCCGTGAGGTCCTGAGAGACAGCAGCCGGCCTGCAGTGCCCCAGCGCTGACACGCCGGAAACCCCGCGCTCTTAGCCTCTTGTGCTAGCTCTTTCGTTCGCCTCCTATTTTGGCAGCCTCCTCGTTCATCCCCCGACAGCCCCCCCACCCCCCGACGTGCCATTGTTAGGAGAGGTTTCCCCGCATTCAGCATTTTTTCCCTGGCTTAATGATCCACACAAAACTAGAGCTGCATCAGAGCACTGGGGGACATTCCAGAATGAGTTATTTTTAAGCACCCCATTTTGTTTTACATAAATGGAGAAAATAAATACAAAAAACCACATTTGTTACATTTAATCTACTTATGGTCCACATGTGCACAAAATACTATTGATTCCATGTGATTTTGTTTTAGAGTTTACTCCCCCTTGGAGTTTAAAAAAAAAAAAAAAGTTTTTTCTAGACAGGTGTGGAAATGCACTCCATTAAATCCATCGACCCCCCCCCCCATACTCATCTTCCATTCAGAGCTGTGCCTGGAGAAGCCATACCTGCCAGTGTACGTGTGGTGTGTGTTGTTACAGTACAATTACAGTACAATTTTTCTGTATATTGTTATTTATGACGCATGCACCTTTCCCTGGGGTTGTTCATTTAAGGCCATGGTGGCAATGTACATAAGTTAGTTTGAGAAACAATAAACATTTGAAAGTTCCTTCTATTCTCAGTCTGTTTTCTTTGTGAGACGATATGAGTGTGTGTGTGTGTGTGTGTGTGTATATGTGAGTCGTACAGTACCGTTTGCCAGGTGGCTGTTGGCCCCCGGGTGGATGGCATCGCCCAGTGTCTTCTTCAGCTTCTCATAGCAGGCGAAGTAGAGGGCGTGGGCTGGCCCCGCCCCCGTTGCCATGACGTTGAGCCCCCGCATGGGCCTCCAGACGCCCTCGGTCCTCACGATGCGCCACAGCGCGTCCATCACGTTGCGATAGCGGGCGGCCGGATCTGGCTGCAGGCTCTGCATGCGCGTCTGATAGGAGGAGGAGGAGGGACAGGGGTCAAAGGTCACAGCCACAGAGCAGACACAGCAGGCCCTAAACCCCTAAGGGGCTCACCCCAAAGGATGGCTGCACCTACACCCATGCCAGGTAACCCTGGCACCTGCCAAAGCAGGCCTGACCAAGAAGCAGAGGACATATGCTACAATATGGACGCATCCTGACTTTTAATCAGCTGTAAAGTAACATTCCTGCAAACAGACCTTTGAGAATTAATTAGATTAAAAAAACAGCTCTGTGGTTTCAAACAGAATCTGGGCCTGAGCCGCCTGGTGAGGAAACAGTGAAAAGTCCGACGTTGAGCAACGACCTGCGAACGCATTCCTTCCAGCAAAAGACACGGAAGGAACTGCGCTATCAAAGGAAGTGTGGAAATTCCTACGCTTCAGGAACCTCGCGGCACTGAGGCTGGCGTATGTAAACACACACACCCACACGTGCACACGCGCACACACACACACACACACACACACACACACACACACACACACACACACACACACACAGTCAAATACAGTCACATACAGTCACACACACTCACACACACAGTGTCTCACACACACACACACACACACACACACACACACACACAGAGAGAGAGTCACACAGACACACACACAGAGGCACACGCCCCTCTCTGGGAAATCACAGCCGACAGCCGGAATGAGCTGGCGCTGACACTCCTTTCAGCTCCGAGGACACGCGTGTTTGAACCATTTGCCCCACGGACCTGTAGCTAGTGAATCCTTTTCAGATCAGGGTGCCTCAGTTTCGGAAGCTCAATATGACTCAGACAGAACCTATCCAACCTAAAATTTTGACCAGCAATGTGGGGGGAGGGGGTTTATAATATAAAATAATACTGTCCATATATAATAATAATAATATTTAAATCTATATAGTATCATACATGAAACATTATTATTATGTTTGAATGATCTCTATCAGAAGCCTTGGTGTTTAGCCTCTATTTGCTCTGTGTCTGACACTCTGCTCTGCATTTCAGGCACCAGGCCCAGCCAACACAGGTATGTCTGCCAGGCAGACCCAGCTGACTCACATGCTTCTCTGTGTCTCTCTCTCTAAGTGCCACCTGGGAGGACTGTGACCACGACACAGCATGACTGGCCGGTGTGTCACTAACATTGCGTTCAATGGCATAATTTTCTTCCAACCGTCCCAAACCGTGTCATTACTGAGACTTAATCCCCTTGTAACCCCCCTGCCCCACCCATCCCATCTCCCCTCTTTCCTGTCCGTGTCACCTGCTCAGAAATCCAGCTGCTTTGAAGAGCCTCTCCTCGTTTAGCCTGCCGGTGCCTCTCTGCATTAGCAAACGCCGTGGGCGGTGACGCCAACCCCCCAGGGAACACTAATTTGAGGTCATGTTTTTTTCGGCCGCGGCTGCACAGAATGCTAACGTTTCCGTCCCGTTACCGCCGCCCATCTTGTTACTCGTGGGGTCTCGGTCACAGCCGCCGGCTCAGATCTCCCAGCCTTGTTTTTCCGCACATACAGAGGACACTGATTCATTCCTTCCCACGAGACCGCGGGACCGAAATGCCTCAAACCCCCGTGTGCAAATCACATGACCTGAAGAACTGCCACACGCAACTTAATCCTACCTAAAATGACCCCTTCTTATGAACACGTTCAAATATCAGCTGCAGAACTGCGTTGGCCTCACTTAGACTTTAAATAACGCATCACCAAGTGACACGTTATTCTTGCCAAGAGAGCCAGATGGTGGAAAAACACTCCCAACAGTTAGGGGATTTTAAGAGGTCCCCTTCAGGTGTGTTTAGTTCCTTTTCAGGATGCGTTTGACAACAGCACACACGTTCGCCCTTCCAATATTTCAAATCTTACGACACAGAAAAAGGTTATTGATTTCCAAAGGGTGTAGCAGGCCTGAGTTGAAGGGAAATAAGACTTACATAATACACCTGACGGGGCAAAAAAACCCTCAGAGAAAACCCAACCAATGAAGAAATACTGCCAATCCCCGCATTTGCGTATAAGGATGCAATGTTTCACAAATAAAGCCGTGCATTAGACGCAACCTGAGGAGAAGGAGGAAGTAGAGCAGTGTTGTGTTAGCCAAAAGGACTTCCTGCAGAGCAAAACAAAAGCCTACATGTTCTCCTTTTTCCTTTATCAAAAAAGCCTGTCAGTCCGCATATTAAACTACCAGACCAGTGACACATGTACAACATTTCCTTAACTACACTGAAGCGTACAAAGCTACTTAACTAAACACGGTTGTCCTGAGGTAGAGTCCCTGTTTTAGTGACTATTTTCCTTATATGCTGCTCCAGGGTATGGGGCAGAGACTGAGGTAGACACAGCTGGTGCGGATGAGGTCTTTTGTTTACGGAAGGATCCACTGTCATACACTTAAGTATTGATGTAGCCAATTACACAATTAAACCCTTTATATCCTCAAATGGACAGACTTAACCATTTCAAAGAACCAGTAAAGACTACACTCGAATGCTAATAACTGGTGAGTCTGCTGTTGCTAGATTTAACAGTTAAGTGAAATTTGAGAACGGAAGCAGTAATGTATGAAGCTAAAGCACACTTCTGAAGTGTATGCAAAATAATGTGAATCTAAAGCACACTTCTGAAGTGTATGCAAAATAATGTGAAGGAATAGTAGCAAAACCACAAAACCATTTTGCACCTTTGCTGTTGCTGCTTTCAGTTTCAGGAAGCAAACACACGGAGTCTGACACTTGTAAGAAGTATTACACATGAAATCAACCCGCCCCCTCAAAAAAAAAAGAAAAAAAAAACAATTAGAAAGCGCAGCTCCATCAGGATGTATAAATGGAAATGCACCCCCCCCCACGGGGACGTCCCTGCCCCTGCTTGCTGGTAGAACTGGTAGCTGGTAGAACTGGTCTAGGAGGCAGGCCTTACCCTCAGGAATTCTAATAAAATGCAAACCACCATTTTGACAGGACCCAGCCCGAGCCAGGGCCGACACGGTGCGGCCTGCCTGTACCTAGCGCCGACCAATGAGGACGGGAGGGTTTGGGCGACCCACTTTGCCCATCCGCGGCACGAGGGCTGCAGCTGAGAGAGACGTGAATGAAAGCCTGCATTGTTTTAGAAGGGCTTCATTCTGACAGGGACAGCTGACCACGTTCCTCCCTTTATCGCTGCCCGCGTCCCTGACCATTCAACGAGAGTAATTCTATGCACGGTGCCGTCAGTTCACTACAAAAGGCCGATGGCTGTACTGAACATCTGTCCTGTCATGCTGATCAAGAGCATGTTTTATACTATGCCACAGGCCTGCTGACCTGCCTGGACTCAGCAGAACTCAAAAACCGTTGAGCTAATTATATATGAAAATGCAGCACTTGTGACTGAGTTTTCTGGCCTTCTACTGTCTAGTTGTGAGTTTGGTTCAAAGGAAAAAAAACCCAATATTGAATTTTTCGATAAAACATTAAGACTCTTGTAACTTAAAATAAATATAAATAGTACAAATAAAATAAAATATGAAAACAAATATGTACTGAGCACCTATGATTGCTCGTGTCGTTTGAAAATCACATAGCAGCTATCTCAAACAATTTGTCAAGCCACTGTATCACAATTAACTAATCTAATTTAATGTAATCAGACATTTACTGCAAATATCGCCCGTTTTAACTTCCTAAACCAATTACGACATCATCACAAAATGGAGCCCGTCAGTCGGGAATGTGCGTATTGCACTGAATGTTCTTGATTCCATTCCGTGTGGTCCTTTACGTCATGTGCCATATATCATAGATCATATCTATGTATGGCAGTAAAACTGCATGCTTATGTTCTAGCAAACGCGTGTGCAATTTGCTAATCCAATCATTTCGGCCTCAGCCGGGGATCCCACGCGTGTTTGCGGCCAGGCCGGGCTGTCAGTCCGAGCCCCCAGTGTAATCACGTGACCAACCTGGGGCTGACGCCACCGAAAACACACACACGTGCCGGCGCGCTTCTGGATGCGAAAAGTGTGGCGATGGGGGTTTAAACCACAGTTTTCGGAAAACGAAAGTGTAAAAGTTGACCGCATAATTACCTCTCTTTAACAAAAGCTTCACGTCGTAGGAAGAAAATTAAGGGCCCTGTCGCATATCCAACATTTCGATTAGATGACTCAAGGAGCTCGAGCGCAGGCTCGTGGGCTCGCGCTAGGCCCGCACAGCCCCTCCATTTATGTAACGACATTTAGCTAGCATGCTAGCTACTGGATTGGCTAGCTACTGGATTAGCTAACCAGCCAGCCGGCAAAATATCCAACTACAACTAGCTAGTAATCCCGTGTTACTCGTATTTAGACAGTGTAAGAGGATTTTTAAAATTTCAGTATCATTTAGCTTGTTTAAGTTACTTTCTTTTAGAGCTGTGACGACTTAGCTAATATATCTATCTCAATTACGTTAATATTGCTAGCTAGCCATTTCATTTGCTAGGTATCATCCTTCTCTTACCTGTCTGATTACCTAACTAACTGGCTAGGTGGTACCGATCCGGTGACAAGTAAAATGTCAGTCGTAGTACCCAACTATATTATTTTTTCTTGCTAATTAGCAAGCCGTTTTGACAGTCAGTTGGCTACCTACATTCAGTGATAGACATGCAGCAGTGTCCCACTTGTTGATTGTAACCTTGACTAGTTACACAAGCACAGTTCGTTAGCTTTGCAGCTAGCTAGCTAGAAATATGGATTGTATATCTGTAGCTAGCCAGTTATATTATATTGTAATAGTTTTAATGAAGTTAAACTATAGCAATGAACGGCACCGAACTATTACAGTCTAGCCATTAACATCTTTTTTTTTTGCTCGCATAACGAATAACACTTGCAGGCTAAGTTGAATGTAACTGGCATGTGGCTAGCTTTCCAAGAATACAAGGAACTGCTGCGGGACAGCTAACTAGCGACCTGACGTTAGCTAGTTGGATAACACGGTGTTGTAAGACTCAACAGTTTCCCTGCTCAAACGAACCGTTCTATGTAACTAAGTTGGTACAGTGGCAAGCTTCGACATAGTGACAATCTGAATTTCCACTTATTAGTTGGGGGAAATTGTTGAGATTGTCCCTACAACGGCAGAAAAGTCTATTTACCTTGACGCAGTCAATAGGATACATCAAGCAATGCTCCATGACTCCAGCAACCGCTCCTGCCAACATGTGGGTGCTAGTGGATGCCCCCTGCGGGAGACACTCATAGTCTGGCTCGGGAGTTCCTGCCGGCTCAGGTGGGGAGCGCGGTTGACCTGTCTGAAGTTCTGACTCCACTCCAATCCTCGGCGACAAACTTCCAACAATCCCCTCCGAAACGCCCCAGATCCTCCCGCCAATCCATCGGATCTCTGCCCCTGCCGAAGCTCCCGCGACCCCGGTGTTCCCGCCGGTGGTCTCCGCCGACATCAGTCGTCTGCTCATAAAACCGTCCGCTTCCATTCAGAAATCACACTCAGAGTCTCTCGTTAGCTTACTTAAAGCTGTCCCTTTTAAAAGAGGGAGCTGTGTCTGTGCTTCTTCTTCGATTTCACAACCCGCCCCAGACGTTTCCCCCGCAGGACGTTTCGCCCTCCCGCCACCAAGATCCAGCAGGGTAGGGAGGCAAAATCAACACTTAGAGCCTCGGTCCCGCCCATAATCCACTCCGCTTCCTGATTAGACGGAAACAGCCGGAAGAGTGGTGTAGTGACGATAAAAATCCCCATATCATTGGACAATTCACCTGCCAGTCAGCAAAGTTACAAAATCAAGAACACCGGTATGTACATATTCATGAGGGAGGCTGAACCCCCCCCCCCTCCCCCGCGCCGCGTTGGTAGTCAAACAGGAAGCATCCACACAGTTATCCGATCGAAATATGAGTGAATATGATTCCAGGAAATTATTTTTTATGCTGTATTGGATGTTTGTGTTGGCTGTGTGACCTGTGTGCTTTGTAATGTGGCAGTAATGTCGCCCTTGCTTCTTGAGAAACCTTGGTTGACCTCGGTCTGTGAGACAGGCGGGAATAGGACGTCATCCTAATAATTTTATAAGCACCCTTCGGCTTCCGGCAAACTACACGTGGCTTGTGGCAGAGCGTTAGACCCCTCGAACAAGGACAAAAATGAAGGTCGCTGTATATATGAAACTAAGGAGGGACACCAAAAACTAAACAACAGAATACGGTTCAATTTCTGTCATTTATTAACTGACCCGGCATAAGGTTTTTGTTTCAGATATTCAGTAATTAAAGGAAACGGCGTTAAAGCGGCATAAGTTCTGAGTTAAGTGATATTGCATTTAAAATGAAATTTGGGGGGGGGGGGGGGTATATGTTGGTGAACATACAGGACAATAAGTCTTATAGAAGTAAACTCTTGTGCATGTTCTACGTTTTGTGAGATTGACCTACGTGGACAGACATAGAACACCCTTTCTGTTTTCCCGACCCATCTGTGGAACTTAGTTAAATCATACTCAAAAAGTACCGAACAGTTGGTAAGGAACACAACTAGTTCCATTTCGTCCCTGACCGTTGAGTAGTACACGACCTTATGTGGTAAATTAATTGTGTTAGCTGTACCATCCCGATGCCAGGTCTTTGCTGGAGCGATGTTTTTGAAAATATTTATTTATTTAGTATTCTGAACAGAATTAATGCAGGTTTAAAGTGAAAAAAACATGTTAAATGTAGACCAAGTCCCTGCTGTACAACACGTATATGTGTAAACCACCAGTTTCCTATTGAAGTTTTTCCCCCTTCTTCTTCCTTCTTCCTTATGAACGACCCAAGATGAAACTGTACATTGTGTTCTCAGACCACATGCTGGCATGACCAATTAACAGTGATTTTCTTTGAAGGGCAGCTATTCTTCTGCTGAGAAAAAAATCTCCCATTCTGTATGACCTGTATAAGACACAGCAGGATCCAGAAGTGACGGAAGTACTGTTAAATGTAGAGGAACATATTTACAGTGGATAACCACAATAAAGCACACCTTCCATAAGAGCATAAGCTCGGGTGTATTTAGGCAATGAACTGCACAAGAGGCCTTTTTTTGCTTTTCTTGAGAGACATATGCTGTTACATCATACAACACTCCCTCAGAAAAAATATATGGTATAGATAAGTATAACAATCTTTATCATTGTCTATTTGTGTGTAAGATTTGTGTGCAAATTGTAATTCCCTAACAATACAGTGCACATTCTTAGTCTCATCTTTGTGATCACTGTGTACTCCACCCAGTACCCCTTTTGTTGCTCCTGTTGTTACAATGCACTCTACTTATTTCCTCATTGTTGGGGTGAAATGTTCTTCCTTCATTAGGTCTGTCTGTTTACTGTGTGGTTAGTGACAGGTGACAGTGTATGTGGAGGATGTCAATATCTAAAATGTCCTTTAATTCAGTTTGACAGGACTGAAAAAAAACAGGATGAACCCTAGTATATTATTGTCTAAAATGCTGATACATCCACTGTTAATAAACAATTTCTTTCAAGATGCCTGATGTCCCCTGGGGTTGTGACAAACAAATGTCACTTTTTTTCAAAAACCTTCAATTGATTATAACCTGGAATGAACTGTTCAGTTGACGGTTCATTATGTGATGTATGGCCATTGGGAACACTGCTCGGATAGTAAGATATCATTTTTCCATCTGTTCTTCAGACTATTTAGGGTGGTAGTGTAACATAGTGACAAGGAGCAGGACTTGTACCCAAAAGGTTGTTGGTTCACTCTCCTAGTGGGGCACTGCTGTTGTATCCTCTGGCAACTTAATCCAGAAGTGCTTTAGTAATCATACAGTTGTATAAATGGGAGCCATGTAAAAATTGTAATCTATGTAAATTGCTCTGGATAAGAGTGTCTGTTAAATGCCGATAATGTAATTTGAAGAGCTGGACAACTTTCTCTAACTCATCATAACTGAGTACTAAAAGATTATGTTTAAGGTTATTCATCAAGGTTTGAAGGGTAAAACCTGAAAAACCTACTGGACCTGGTGTGATAAACCTACCTATGTATTTTACCTGTTGTTTAATGGAAATGAGCACGAAGACGAAAGAACACCCTTACTTACAAACAAACACTGTTTCATAACTTTAATGACTATGGCGACTACAGCTGCATAAGTATAGTTACATACAACAGCTGATGTGGATAATGCGAAAAAAAACCGATATTGCGATACAGTGTTTAAATTAAATACATTGCTGCCACCTACAGCGCCACAGGACGACCTGTGCGGACGACTTCTTTTTGCGAGTTTCCACGTCTCCCCAGTGACGTGCGCCGTATTCCGGAAATCACGTCACGTGTGCGTGTTTCTTTTTCCACGAGAGAGGGGGGCTGTCACAGCCAGGTAGGCTGCTAGCTGGCCGGCTAGCCAGGGTTATTTTGCAAATGGTTCTCTAACTTTTGATTGAATTTGTGGAGATGAACAGTAACAGTCAAATTAAATGCCCTACAACTGATATCGTCAGAGATCATAGAAAGATTTCCATCAGTCTGCTGAAGGTACGATATTCACTTTGTAGTCGATAGCCTACTGCCTTAGCCAATCAGCTAGTTAGCTAACGGAGCTAAATAGCGTACTGATACCCCATTATGTTTAAGTGCTTTGATGGCTGAATGTTTTTCTCTTTTAGTTTCCTCGCTCGTTAAGATAACTTGCTATAATCCTAGAACGTGGTGCTAAACTGGTGAAAATCATAGCTGACAAATGCAAACTCAGATACATCATTAGCGATATAAGTCAGCTTTGACAGCAGAAGCTATATTTCATTGAAACAGTTCCCTGAAGTTATGTAATACTCCATGTCAGCGATAATGTATCTTGCCGGCGACCATTGATAATTTTGAAACAGGAAACCGAGGTCTACCTAGGTAAGACGAATCAACGTGTCACGGCGACGTTAAATAACGGTAACTGTTAAGATTTAGGGATTTTCAGTTGTGTAATAAAGTGAATCAGTGGAATTAGTTGGTGTTCGTTTCATAGCTTTGGTGTGTAGGATGAGATGCGCTTAGTCGAGTTCCAGGTTCATAGGACGGTTTTTTTGACAGCTCGATGTTCATACGTGTATGTGTGTAGCCCACAGGTGTACCAGTCCCGGAGTTTTCCCCCATATCTGGCCGCCGCGGGAAACGAGCAGCTGGGTCCACGTAGCAAGGCCACGATCATGAGGAGGTGACAGCAAGCGCCGTTCTGCCGGCAGATTCAGCCTGGACATATGGCAAGGTAATGCCCCGTAACTGAACTTATTTTAGACTTATACCTAAGTCTGTGTAACGTAATTGAAGATAGACCTCAAGCTTTTATGTAATTGGTTAGTTTTAACGTCACTGGATAACCTATCACATGTCCTTTTATGTGCGGTAAAATGGTAGCCTGTAATGTATACCTAGCTCTATTGTTTTTTAATGTCGTTTTGGGCAACACCTGGAAAATGACATTTTGGTACGTTTATCCTAAACAGTAGTTTATGGGCAGGGCTCAAAAATACCATGGCTGCCAGTTTGATTTCTAGGTGGGTAGTTTTACCTCTGAGCAAGGTAATTGACTAGAATGGCCTCAGTAAATACCCAGATGTATAGATGGGTAAACTGTACGAGCTGTAATTTGCCCTGGATTGAGGCACCTGGAAGTCAGATCAATAGTATAAGGCAGGTGGTAATGTGCAGAACTGAAAGTCGGTTCCACTTCAATCCCCACCCCCTAACACCTAATACCTCTAGTATTTGATACTTATTTTACCTGAAGTATTGTGATGTATTTTGGATTCTGTGTTCTAGGGACTGTTGTATCGTAGTATGCTTGGCTTCCGTCAGATTGCACAAATTAGCTTGGGGTAGGGCTTGAATAGTCCTATGCTATGTCCTATAAGACGCTTGTGTCCGCAACCGCAAGAGAGTGGCACAGTAACGCGTTTTTCGCCACTGGTCTCCCCCCCCCCCCCCGCAGGCTCAGCTTCTCCTGCCTGCTGCCTGCCTCCTGGCACTTCAGCGTGTCGCTGTTCTCCCTGGGCTGCGTGCCACGACAGAGGCTCTTCTGCCCGATCTTCTTCGCCTGCCTCCTCCTCCTCCTCTTCGCCCTCTACCAGACGGACCGCTGGGGGCCGGCCCCTAGGGGGGGGCGAGTGAACAAGTGAGTCCTGCCCGGCCACGGGTCCACCCCGGATCCACCCTGGATCCCCTGGTGGTGCCCCTCCCAAGGGCAGCTTATTGCGTAACAGTTGAAGGATTGCACTTTGGGCATAAGTGCAGAAGGTTCCACTTCTAGGTGGCTCACAGCCATTTTAAACGTGTAAAAGGCACTATACCTGAACGTCCACAATACAAATCCTATTTGAGTGACAGGATTGAAAAGTGTACATGATCTGAAACTCTCAGCCCCCTCGATGAGGGTATTTGCTAAGCAAACTATGAATGTAGTGCAATGAAACTCTGTTAAAAGGTGAATTTTTTCCCTCTGATGGCCTGTTTATGTGGGCATGGAAAAAGAGTAAGGAGGGTTTCTTGAGATTCCTTTGTTATTACTGTCAAATCACTGCAAGGGCTGCAAGTAGCCCCCAGGGAACGTCACAGGCCTGTAAGGGCCACTTGGAATCAAGATAAACAGTTACAGATGGAACTAAAAGTGAAGAGACGGATATCAGAAAGGGGCTGTTGAGTGAAAACCTGTGGCCAAAAGGGTATGACGCCAGTACATGGAAGAAAACATACCAACTTAAAATGTATGATCTTGTACACATCTCAGTTCAGTGGTTCATGGTAAGATGTACAGCTTGTAGAAAGCACTCATAAGGAAGAGTCTTTTGTGCTGCAGTTGGTCCATCATTCTGTTGCAGGATGTGTGTTCATTCAAATTACGTAAAGTTTCTTGTGAGGTTTATTTAAACGCCTCACCTCGTGGTGAACTCGTGGTGCATGCTGGGATATCTGTGCAGGTGTTTTCTCTTGAAACAGTACTCAGCAGAATTTAAACCAGTGCTAGGGAGATGGGAGTGTGAGGTTTCATGAACCCTGAAAGTGTGGCTTTTATGTGCTGTCATACACTAGTTTCAGTTGTTGTGTTTTGGTATAGAGTGCAAAGTCTTTTGATTGGTTCATCTGAATTTTTGATTCACAGCATATGGCTCCACCAGAGTGGTGGTCAGTTTCATTTCAATTCTGTCAGTTCAAGAAGTTAACTGAAATTATGTTCATGGATTGAGAAATCTTTGTAGGAAATGATTTTCATTTCCTGAATTATCTGAATTGACTGTATTGAAATGGAATCCATTATGGGCTCTGAGCTCACTGTGATGAGAACTCCGAGATGCTCGTAATCCAACCTTCTAGATCCTGTCTCTGTTCAAAGAAGATACTTTGTGAAGTGGCATTAGTCCAGTTACTTACATACCCCACCTGAATTGCTACTGTTAATTGCAAATTTTGTAAATATTGTAAATATTGAAACTTCCCAAACATATGAGCATCTAATAAGAAAACACCATCTTGAGATGAAAACAAATATAAATGGTGGTGTTTTTCTGTCATCTCAACCTGTATGTATTCACCACATACTTTATAAAGCATGTTCCTAGACGTTAGTGATATGCCCTGAGCGTGTGAGTAACAAACAACATTTTAACAGTAAGTTGACTAATCAAAGGGGGCAGCCTGTTTTTTTTTCCACATAAAATTGTTTGTTCTGGTTTACTCCATCTAAACCCACATCCTTCATGAGGATGCCGTAAGACAGACTCCCAGTGTCAGAATGCGTAACGTTATTGCGTGAGTAGACCTATAGCGCACTCTTGTGGACAGTCTGGTCTGTGGCGACATAATCCACTGTAGTAATGACCTAATGGCAATTCTGAGAAGGGCTGGCAGTTTAGCTGCAGTGCCGGGCCAGTCAGTTAGCGCTGTCCGCCCTCTCCATCATCCCCCCTCATGAGCTAATTCGACCGAAATGGAGTTAACCTCATTCCCTGCCTCTTCCTACGGTCAGCTAATCCCATTTCCATCCCCATGGCCGGCGAGCGCCTCCCGAGAGGGCGGTGTCCGATTTCTGCCGACAGAGGGAAACGAAGTGTTAATTTCTGCTGGCCTGAACGAAATCCCGCAATCCTGATCGAGTTAAAGCCCGATTACGCTGATTGATGGCATCGATCGTCCCGGCCAGATGAGCTTCCTTGAGGAGGAGCGAGCAGACGGAGGAGATGCGGGAGGGAGCCTTATTGTTCTTCTTCAGCATAATGCGTTTTAACTCGCCCCGAAAGAGGCGCTGTGGGCAGATGTCAGGAAACCCTAGATTGTTAATAGAGGACTACTTCATTGCCATGCCTCCCGAAGGGGACAGCCTGATCAAGGGGAGTAACGTTTCACTGTGTAAGCAAAAACAGCAGGCATTGATCAAGTCTGGACGAGGCTTAACTAGATCACTCCAGTCTGCGAGACTGTTGTTTACCCCCGAGATGAAGGTGTACATGAAATATGAATTACATACATCAGGTACATGATCGGTATCTCTGTAGCTGTTCATTTCACTGGTATCTCTCCCACTCTTCTTTTCTTAGAAGAATAACATTCCATTTGTTTTATGATTCATTGCTCTGATACCTTGCTCACACATTGCACATAGTAAGAGTCAAGCACTTAAGCTCTTTTGATTTCTTATGGTGAGCTCCCAAGATTAAGTCTTTGTGCAGTTGCTTTTTATGTGGAGGAGTGGAGTTTGTCATGTACTGAAGCGTGGAACGTGTACATGCATATGCTCCTTGGTGTATATACACCTCCCAGAGTTTGTGTATTCCACAGGTTTACAAATGTGAATGACGTCTGTTGTGTTACATTACTGTCATTTTGCAGACATTTATCCAGAGCGACTTACATAGTTTACCGTTTTATCCATTTACACAGCTGGATATTTACTGAGGCAACTGTGGGTGAAGTACCTTGCCCAAGGGTTCAACAGTGGTGCCCCAGCAGGGAATCGAACCAGCAACCTTTCCATCATGAGCCGTGCTCCTTACCACTATGTTACACTGCTGCCCTGAGTTCTTACTTATTAAGTGTGTTGGATCCTTTGTATGTATGCTTTGCGTGTTGTAAATTGCTTGATGTTCACGGCAGACATATATAACTTTCCTTTTTTGAATGGAGTGTTAGTGGCACTGGGGGATTTGTGGTAAATGGGGAAACAAATCCTCTGTTGATACAAAAACACTGCACTGCACTGCTCTTAA
The DNA here is from genome assembly GCF_013368585.1 of Megalops cyprinoides. Taxonomy (NCBI): domain Eukaryota; kingdom Metazoa; phylum Chordata; class Actinopteri; order Elopiformes; family Megalopidae; genus Megalops; species Megalops cyprinoides. Next base: position 50,167,644 of record NC_050583.1, read on the forward strand.
CAACTCTGCGCTCTTAAGCAAATAACCCTCACTGAGTAAACAGTGCAGGGATTTCACAGAGTGGAGCGTCTGCCTTTGATTCACGACAATGAAGGAAGCGAATCAAAGCCTGTATGTGCTGGACTGATACTTCTGCAAAATCTCGTTCTTCTCGTTCTCGTTCGACTTCACAGTTCATATGATCAAACTTTGCTTTTTCTGCCTTCTCCAGCATAGTAGTACAGTCTTCCACTCCCACCCCCAGCCATACAGTATGTTCCTTAAGTGTGCAGCGTGAATTGATGTCAAGTAAAAACTGTGGCAGCAGTGTGGTGTAGTGGTAAGGAGCAGGGCTCATAACCAAAAGGTTGCAGGTTCAGTTCCCCCTTTCAGGCACTGCTGCTGTACCCTTGAGCGAGGTACTTAACCCAGAACTGCCTCAGTAAATGTCCAGCTTTATAAATGGGTAACATGTAAAACTGCAACCGATGTCAGTTGCTCTGGACAAGAGCGTCTGCTAAATGACAATAATGTAGTGTAATGTAATGTCAGGTAGGAAAGCGACAGCTGTGAAGACACAATTGAAATGGAGCACTTTACTCAGTGCCTGTATATACTCTGCATGTCCTGTGGGGTCTGCATCGTCCATCTTCCTCTTTATTAACTGCCAGTGTCTGCGATCCCCGCACTCAGGTACCTGTCCATTGTCGAGAACATGGAGGCAACGGACGTGGCCAACACTGCACTGAATTATGGGATAGTGGTGGACTGCGGGAGCAGCGGCTCCCGAGTCTTCGTGTACTACTGGCCCCCCCACAACGGGAACCCCCACACCCTGCTGGACATCCGACAGATGAGGGCGCAGGACCGGACCCCTGTGGTCAAGAAGATCAAGCCAGGTGAGGAGGACGCCTGATGTGAAGGAGGAGGTGGGGGAGTGGGGTCAGATCTAAGCGGGACACAGGAGGGTGGGGGTGGTGGGGGTCAGTCAGAAAGGTGGGTACTCATTGTCTCGTTTATGGTGTCCCCACTCTTTGAGGTTACATAACCAGTTTGGCTTGTACATACCAAGCTGTTACCTTGCTGATAAGAAAGATTAGAGACGTGTGCCTAGAAGTATTGTACTTCAGACTTACTGAAAAGCAGACAAAAGCATTTTTCATGTCACGTGTTGTAAATGTTTCACGTGTTGTAATGCTATATACGCTACACTTGGGCAGAACAAAAATGTCTTTTCTGTGTGTCTTTTTTTCATGCTCATTGATTGTCTGGTTCTCACTTGTTCCCACGCAAGTGAAGGAGAAGGTGTCTTTGAAGTGTAAATTAGCCATGTGTTCTGGCCAAGACTTTTCACTCGAAGGACAGGTGTGAATAACCCACAACAGTCCTCGTCAAAACAATGGAGGTGGTTTGCGCAAGCTGAAATTCCTTGGCTGTCCGAGAGACTGCCACTCGCGGGTGTGTGAGAGAGAGTCCGCCTCGCCCTCTCGTGTGGCTGTTCGGCCTGACGGTGGAGGACGTTCGTCCCGGGGAAGTGCTTGGGTTAAAGGACAGGGGCTTTAATGCTTACAGGGCTGCGTGTTTCTGCCTTGTTCTCAGGTATATCCACACTGGCCCTCACCCCTGACAGGGCCAGCGACTACCTGCAGCCCCTCCTGAGCTTTGCAGCGGCTCACATTCCCAAGAGGAAACACAAAGAGACCCCCCTGTACATCCTGTGCACTGCAGGCATGAGGCTGCTGCCAGAGAGGTGGGCCTGGCCTTACTCATTCAACCGTGTGTGTGTGTGTGTGTGTGTGTGTGTGTGTGTGTGCGCGTGCGCGTGTGCGTGTGGAATCACTCACTTTTAATTATCTGTATTACAGTGCTGTGCAAAAGTATTCAGACCCTTGACCAATTTTGACATTACAAATGATATATTAAAATTTCATTCTGTGTGACATTTTATTCAATGGCACTGAAAAAAAATAATTAAGATTACATTGGTTTTATGTTTATATAATATTTTTAGGAAAAATAAGGGTGAAATATGCTGAAATACATATGTAAGCCAGGCAGCATTGTAGGTGTAAACTGAAATGAAGCTGAAATTGTAGCATGCCCATCCTCATGTAGCCAATCCCAGGTCTCTATAAATTTAACGGAGCAGCCGTTTTTTTTTTTTTTTTTTGCAGCCAGCAGGTGGCCATCCTGGAGGATTTGGTCACGGACGTGCCGGTGGAGTTCGACTTCCTGTTCTCCAGCTCCCATGCAGAGGTGATCTCTGGGAAACAGGAAGGTGAGCGCGAACGGCAAGGAACACCCCGCTAACGCCCTGCATAGGCGGCTCTGACACACCCTGCTGTATCTCCTCGTCGTTAAGGCCCGCTCTCCTCTCTCTCTCTCCCTCCCCAGGGGTGTATGCATGGATCGGCATTAACTTTGTGCTTGGCCGCTTCGACCATGCGGAGGAGGGTGAGTTGCGCCCTGACACTAATCCGCGCCGACAGGGGGCTCAGAACCATTAATGAGCGGCTGCCTTCGCCCAATCAGAGCGTTTTCCTCCCTCACCTTTGAGAGACGCTTTGATTGGTCTGAATCGGTCAGCTGGAACATTTGTCTGCCAATCGCTTGTTAATGTGTTCTGTGTTTAGTGTCATCCACATTACTGTAAGCAGCTGACTGTTGCTTCTTTACTTTGAAGAGTCCAGCTGACATGTCATAAGTGATGGTGATGACGATGATGATGGTGATAACCTTGGAGTGGAATGTTTCTTAGTTATATATTTTTTTGGTTTATATTAATTATTTTTTATTATGAATCAGTGTGGCGTAGTGGTAAGGAGAAGGTTACAGGTTCAGTTCCCTGCTGGGACTGCTGCTGTACCCTTGGGCAAGGTACCTCACCCAGAATTGCCTCAGTAAATATCCATCTGTATAAATGATTAACATGTAAAGTTGTAACCTATGTAATTTGTTCTGGATAAGAGCCTCTGCTAAGTGACAACAATGTAATTGAATGTAATGTAATGAATCATGGTTTTACAGCATGGTGAAATATGCAGTGGACCTTTTTATGAAGATGATCTTTTGTTTTATTGAGATTTTGTCCTCTGTAATGATAAACTCTGGTTAAGAGGGCCTGCTGAGTGATTAAAATGTAAGTTACACTGGGTGGCACTGAAATTCGACACTGTTGAGACTCAGAGCGGTTCTGTGCCATAGGGGAAGAGGCAGTGGTTGAAGTTACCACGGGAGGGCAAAATCAACAGCCAATCAGTCGGCGGCGCACTGTGGGCATCATTGACATGGGCGGGGCCTCACTGCAGATAGCCTATGAAGTGCCCAGTGCCATCACTTTCACCTCACCTGAACAGGTAAGGGGTGGACTGGCCCGGTGATGGAGCTGCCAATCTGTGTGTTTGAAATGTACTTTGCATATCATGGCAGCAGACATGTAAAACATTGACAAAAGGCTTGTATTGAGCAGGTGATGTTCTTGTTTATAGAAATGTATCAATGTGATGTCTGATTTTATAGCAGCAACAGTCAAATGTTTTCCACATACCTACTCATAGAAGGGTTTTTCTATATTTTTACTATTTTCCAAATTTTCAAATAATAGGAAATACTAAAGAATTATGAAATAACACAAATGGAATTATGCAGTAATGAAAAAAAGTGTTAAATCAAAACTATTTCATATTTTAGATTCTTTAAAGTAGCCAAAAAAACATTTTTTTAAACTTTTTTTTTTTTGGGTACAAATTCATACATAGGCATGAATTTCACTATTTACATTTGTCTAAGAAACAAATTTCAAGCATGTAAGCATAAGTCTTTAGATCAGTGTGTCTTTGAATGCATGTTTCCCATTATCTTAATCAGGCGTGTCCAGACTGGTACTGTGGCTTTTATTAGCAGAGAAGAGAGAGCACAGAGAGTCTTCATTTGCCAGAAGAGTTATTCCCATAAACCTTAGGGGCCAGTTGGCTGGTCCACCAGCACATAGTCACTTTTTCAGTTTCACGCTGTGGGCGTGTTTGTCCTCCTGTTTGATATCCTTGTACTTTGTGATATTTATCTGTTCTATAGTACATGAATTTATGTTCATTGCTACAAGAAACAAAATGCCTCCAGGGAAAGTTTTCGTCATGGCGTAACATTAAAGGGAGATCAGTGATGGTTTGGCAACAGAGATGAAATCACCTGCAGTGACAGGAGCAGGAGTAATGAGATGTGATCAAACTGCGCTTGATCTCAGACAGAGGTGTCCTATTGAACACCTTACGGTTATATATATATAGCAAGCAGCATTACATAAGCAATTTACTCTTGTGAGGATAAGCGGGAAAAAAACATCAAAAGACTTGAATGCTGAGCATGCATAAAACAGTTGTGATAATGTGCTAATTATTTAGCTATTTTTAGCATCCTGCTGTTTTCCGTAAGTTGAACCTGAATGCCTAAGAAGAGAGCAGGCAGGAGCTTCCCACTGTTTTCCATAGTAGCTAAATAATTCTAATTAGTATCATCACTTCTAATTATAATCATTATCATTTTTTCTTGTACTTTGTAAAATGCCCACAGAGAAGTACTGTGATTATAAATAGTGCTGTCATCTCTTGGAAATGGATTGGTTTACTGGCTGTCATAGGACAAGTCCTCCCTGCTTTGACTGTAGTTGGTGCTACACCAAATAGGGCTTGAATGATGGATTGATTGGTGGATTGGTTGACTGATGGCTGGTCTGGCCACCCAGAGCCTCTCACTGTGACTGTCCCTCCCAGGAGGAAGCGGCTAAGAGCCTGCTGGCGGAGTTTAACCTGGGCTGTGACGTGGAGCGCACACAGCACGTGTACCGCGTCTACGTCACCACCTTCCTGGGCTTCGGGGGCAACATGGCCCGGCAGCGCTATCAGGACGACCTGGTCAACGGTACCCTGTCAAAAAACAGGCAAGGGCCTACGGAGCGGCATGCCAGACATTCTACTGACGAGATAATCTACTAACCACATATTGTGTTGAACAGATGTTGTACAGACAGATATTTCTGATATTGCGTACCTCTGAAAATGGTCTGACAAGGACTGTATGCTACAGGCATATGCTGTGCATGGCTATATTTAAGAATGTGACATTCCATTGGTGTGTATGCTACATGTCTAGAAACTGTTCACATTGCTTGAATCAAGGTGCTGACTACAGTACATCTCTGTAAGGTTTCCCACAAGATTATACCTTCCATTTTAACATTAGTCCCTTTTGGACTGGAACTCTTAAAATATTAGAGGGGTAATGGGCTCTATTTGTAATGAGTTTGAGCATTTCTTCAACTAAACTAAGTTACACTAAAACCCAATCCTCAGAGGTGATTACTGTTAAGAAGTTGTGAGAGTTTCAATCCTATCCCTGTGCCGGGACCTGCAGGCTGACCGGAGACCTGACTGGGATGGGAGAGACCACGCCCTTCCTGGACCCGTGCCTGCCACTGGGTCTGTCGGAAACGCTGGAGCGGGACGGCCGCGCGGTGTTCGTGCGGGGCCAGGGTGACTGGCCCCGGTGCCGGGAGGTCGTTCGGCCCCTCCTGGGCCAGCCCAACGGCACCGCGTCCCTAAGAGGGGTGTACCAGGCGCCCATCAACTTCGGCAACAGCGAGTTCTACGGCTTCTCCGAGTTCTACTACTGCACCGAGGACGTGCTGCGCATCGGGGGCCAGTACGACAGCGTCAAGTACTCCAAGGCTGCCATGGTAACCTCCCTCCCACCCCTGCTGTCTGCCAGTGAGATCATAAAGATTTCAGAAAGTTTTTTATCTTCAGAGTACTTAGCATATCAGTAACAAAGATTGTGACAGGGCTATTTTGAGAATTATCTCAACGTCTCTCAGTGTGATTATATCTCCACTAAAGACTTCCAGTTTCTGTACCAACACTTTTGCCTCTGCTGCAGGATTACTGCGCCACCAAGTGGACGACATTGAAACAGCGACTGGACAGCAAGCTGTTCTCCTCACAAGCTGACCTCTCCAGGCTAAAGTACGATCTCCTCCTCCAATCACAAGGCCTAAAATCATGCAGTTATTCGTTGTTAATGACATAAACATGATCTTGTTTTGTTTTGAACTGAACAGTGTGGAACACCAGAATGTGGTCCACAGGACGTTATGGTTGTCATATTGCAAACAGATGGCAGAGAAAACCAGTTTGGAGGCCAAAAAGGGCTTTTGTTTAGCCTTTGCATTCCTTTTTGAAATTTAATGACAAGCTGGAGTTACATTTTTCTGTAACTGTCCTGCTACTCTGCTTGTAATTAACGTCAGGGCTTTGGTGTAGAATGGATATGCAGATTGTTCCTAGTGTTGCTCCTCCACAGCCCCCATTCCTGCTGTACTCTGAGCCAGCATTCCCTCTGTCCTCCACAGCCCCCATTCCTGCTGTACTCTGAGCCAGCATTCCCTCTGTCCTCCTTTGCCCCCGGTCTTTCTCTCCTCCACCTGTCCTGTTCCTTCTCTCCTCTATCACCACCATTCCTTCTCTCATCTGTACTGGTGTTCCTTCTCTCCACCACCTCCCCACTTCCCTCTTTCCTCTGCCCCATTCCATCTCTCCTCTTCCTCCCTCGTTCCTCCTCTCCTCCACCTCCTCTATTCCCATCTCCCTTTCCCCTGTTCCTCTCCTCTGAGCTGGCATTCCTCGTCTCCTCCACCGTCCCATTCCCCCTCTCCTCCATGAGGATTCCCTCTCCCCTCCGCCCTCCCCTGTTCCTTCTCCCCTCTACCTTCCTCGTTCTTTCTCTCCTCCACCTCCCTCATTCCTTATCTCTTCTGCCTCCTCTGTTCCTTCTCTCCCTCACCAGCGGCTCCGTGCTCCTGTCTCCCTCTTCTCCCCCCAGGTCCCAGTGCTTTAAGTCGGCCTGGATGTACGAGGTGCTGCACTCCGGCTTCAGGTTCCCACAGGACTACCCCAGCCTGAAGACCGCCCAGCTGGTCTACGACAAAGAGGTGCAGTGGACCCTGGGAGCCATGCTCTTCAAGACACGCTTCCTGCCACTCAGGTGATGGCCTCCGCCCCTCGTACTCTTCTCCTCTCATTCCAGCGCAGGTGGCTCTCGTTTTACATCATGGATATATTTCTTGAATCTTTTTTTTTTTGACACAGATGACAGTGTTATAATTAGGTGAGCTGCCCAAATTTTCAGACGTTATACCTGAAAGGCAAGTTAATTAGAGCCAACTGTTAAAGTAGGTGTTTACACAGTTTTAATAACTACTACAACTATTAAAATTCATATTCTGAAATGAACATATGTAGGTGTATGGCCACTTACGTAAAATATACTGGCTCGTGGGAGGGATAGGCAGGCCTGCCAGTCCTTTTCCCGAAACACGCTGACGTTTACACAGCTTTGGAGGTGGTGTGTGTGTGTGTGTGTGTGTGTGTGTGTGTGTGTGTGTGTGTGTGTACCCCTCTCTTCCCTTCCACCTCGTACAGTTCTTCATAGCAGCAGGCAGGGTCACCAGAAACTCACCTCAGCTTCCACTCAGTTGACAGGCAGTGTTTCTGCTGTGCGGGTTTTGATTAAAATATTTTTTTAAATGAGGAACAATCAAACGTCACTTGACATACACTGTGAATTTAACTAATGTTGTGCCACTGCGGGCTTGGGCTTCAATAGGTCTGCGAGTGCTGTTAGCCTGGCCTGACACTGTTGCTCGTTCACCTTGAACGGATACGCTTCTGTTCTCCTGTGCTGGAAGTCGCTGTGGATAAGAGCGTCTGCTAAACGAATGTAATGTAAAGTAATATGTAACCATGTTATGTTGTCCTGCCATAGATTGGCAGCTGCCTGTAAAGCAACATGGGGAAGTGCCCCGTGGCATTCTGGGAGCTCACTGTAATAACACTGCTCCCGCGCTCCGGCTTTGCAGGGACCTGCAGCAGGAGGCCTTCCGCCAGTCTCACTCCAGCTGGCTGCGCGCCTCCTTCGTCTACAACCACTACCTGTTCTTCGCCTGCATCCTGGTGGTGCTGCTGGCCATCCTGCTCTACATCCTGCGCCTCCGCCGCATCCACCAGAGGGAGCAGCGGCAGGCCGAGGCCCTGGACCTGCTGTGGGCCGAGGAGGGGGAGGCGCTCATCGCCTGAGCGGGAGGGCAGGGGAGGGGAGGGAGGAGCCCTGAGCCTGAGGGGGGAGGGAAAGAGGGCAGGACACAGGGAAGAGCAGCCCAGAGGCTGCAGAGTGAGTGAGCAACGGAGGGAAGGGCCCGTACACTGAGGGAGGGAGGCAGGCAACCACAGCCTGGGAAAGGGAGAGAGGAAGCACCGCCTACAGCGTCGACAGGAAGTGCCTCCAGTCTGATGAGGGGGACAGTGGGACCACGGGGCAGTCACAGTGTGACGGCGGGAGGGGGCAAGGGGGGGGGGGGACAGGAAGGGAGGGGTGTTGGGGCCCTTACAGCCTTGATGAGTTTAAAAGCGCTGAAGGGTGGGAAGGGAGCCTCACATGTGGGACAGGTTAGAACACTCTGGCATGGATGCGCAGCTAAAGGGACAGGGCTCTTCCCATACACATATCAGGGAGATCCCGGCATATGTGAACGCTTAATTATTCATTTCAATACCTTTTCTTCCCCCGTCCAACGCAGTGAAATCACTGTCAGCGAAGAAACAGGGACACAGGACAGTCCCAGCTGCGTCTGACCTCTTAAGGTCACCATGTGCCTCGCTTCTTTCGCCGTTTTCGTCAGGCAGGGCTGAACGATTACAGAACTCCAGTCGGCGATTAACGACTGTCCGGCGCGTGTGACCAGTATGATGTAGGAGACGACTTGAAGCCCGCGTCAAAGCAAGTGCACCATGACATTCCGGTGACGGCACTCGAGGAAAGCGGAGGTGTCCGTCACTCGTTCCGCCACACACCAGCTCTGACCCGTTACTGTCCGGCACTCGTCAGGCGCAAACTGAATTCACTTCATGGAGACAGTCAGCTTGAACTGTTGAAATGGCTGCTTATCGGACTGAGCCTGTATAACGGAGGACACTTACACAGGAGCACCCTTCAGAGCCACCGTGCTCCCGAGCAGCAGTAAGCCAAACCCCACGGTGGTCACAGGCTACAGTGCTTTGTTTGAGAGCGTCAGCGTTGGACCAAGATTAAGATTAAGGGATCACCATGACTGTCCTTAACTTCAGATTTTGTATATTTGTAATTGCCGTTGAACCAGGGGAGTTTAGGCTGAACTGGAAATTTATCACGGGTCTATGCAAAGCGGAACATCCGATTGCAGGCTTGCGTAGCGTGTATCTGCCCTTGGCTTTGTCCGGGGTTGCGTTTGCTGGTATGAGGACCATAATTTCCACAGGAGCGCTCTTGACAAGATGGTTTCGCGCTGTGATGAACGGGTGGGACAGTCCAGCCGAGGTGCCTACCTTGTCATTATATCAGTCAAGTCTTAACTGGAAGCGTCCTGTAATCAAGATGTGGTCGGATCTGTTTTTTTTTTTTTAACATTTCCATTCTCTTGTGTAAATATGAGTTCGCGCCTCTGTTTTTACTCAACGGCGTCCAAGTGTGGGCGTGTTCACACTCGTTGCCGAGGGAGATGAAAGAGGCCAGCATATGCCAGTGTTATGTGTTTTGTGCCATTAGCTGTGTTTTGAGGAAGTGTTGATTCACAAATTCCCATCGCTGATTTTTTTTTTTTAAATGTTCATCCTCTTCATATGCTTTATGGGCATCTTGTGTACTGTTTAATTTAACTTCTGGAGATACGAGGCCCGTGAGATCTGTTCGGATTATTGGACCAAAGTCTGTGTGATGTAAAGGCCTCAGACAAAGTGAATAAGGGAGCCACAAGTGGGTGTAAGGGAATCTTACCTGTGATGGGTACTGTGCAATGTGAACTGTGATGACGAATACATTTGCTGTTTGTAAAAACAAAAAAATCAAGAGTAAAAATGTTTTTATTAAAATTTGTGATTTAATTTGTTTATGTTTTTTGCTTCATTTAATTTATTGTCTTGTCTTTTTTTGTGAGAAATGATTGAAGGCCCACATGTTGGCTCAATCTGTCCTCGCTGCTGTAAAATAGCTGACACCATAAAAGTGCGCCCCCTAGCTAGGATGTATGCTCACTGTGGGAATCGCACCAGCATAGACAAATGGCAAGTCCCAAACAGAGGGCACTGCTGGTTTATATGACTGAGTTGAGGATTATGACACAGATTTTGGTGTAAGGACAAACATTGTTACTGCAAGGTACCAATACTGGTGAATAAGTCAGCATTCAAAATTAACGAAAAACCAAAGCATTTTAAAAAATATACTTTATTAATACAACAGCTGCTTATAAATATTAAAATATACATTATACAGGAATACAGTACACTCACAGAAAACAAAATATTAGGCTTCTATTTGTACGGCACTTTTGTTTTTGTTTTTTTTGTCTTTTTGTTTTTTTTTTTTTTGATCGCAGGTTTTTTTTTTGTTTTGTTTTATGGTTACTGTGGAAAATGTGGGTACATACACGTGTTAATGGCTTACGCCGGACCGAAGCATGAGCACTTTCAACGGTTGGATTATATGAGACAGACAGGCTACGGATCCCTTTTGCTGGAGGATCACTGTACAACACAAAAAGCACTGTGGAATGAAGGTTTGTAGTCTGTTGGGGCTCCTTTCTCTCTCTTTCTCTCTCTCAACACACACACACACACACACCAAGTCTGCTTCCATTCGTTTTTTTTCTTTTTCCCTTTTTAATCACCGTCCGAAGGGTGTCGGAAATTTTCCTCCTCCGACCGGCGACCACACACACCCCCATCACACCCCCCCAAACGAAACGATTCAGCAGAGAGGAGGGAAAAAAAAAGAACGAATTTCAAAAACCCAAGGAGACAAAAGACAGTTGCCCCAGATTATCTGAAAACGTAGTGAGAAAGAGCGCCGTTTTTCAGGGAACGCGGCGCTCCACGGTGACTGTGCTCGGCGGAGCTATGTGGACGAGCTTGCGGCTATACACAGAGCCAATAGGCCTCGTTTTTTCTTTGACGAAAAAAAACGCAGTGGAGAAAGGGGTAGCTCTTTCCCCTCCCCTCAGGCTTTTTCTGGCTCCTGATTGGATGTGGATCGATACGGTGGTTGGTCAGGTGGGACAGATCAGGCTGAATGACCACTGCTGTACGCAGTGGGGGTATTTTTCATCTGGACGTTGCGCACCTCTCTCTGTTCCTTCTTTCAAGTAAATCAAAAAAAAAAAAAACATACGTGGGATGAAGGTATTTTGAGCAGCTGTGCTGGAAGAGAGGAATGTAAACACAGGGTTTGGGTTACACTCGGCCAATAGCGGCGAGGGTAACACCCCCCTCTGCGTTAACCCTGTAATACCCAGGAAGTTACAAACTACTCAACACTGTCAACAAAAAAAAAGAATGAGTCTTTATAAGTCAGCACTTCATCTTGGTGGTAGTTGAGGTGGGTCATGACCCACCCCTTCCAACCCAAACCCCTCCCCTAGCCACCCACCCCATGCCCACCCCCCTCACCCCTCATTAACCCAAATTCTTCCCTTACCCCTACACCCCTCAACCCAAATCCCTTCCCTACCTCTACCCCTATGCCCTTCAACTTAAACCCCCCCCCCCCCCCCCCCCCACCCCCTTCCATCCAAACCCCTCCTCTACCGTCACCCCATTCAACACAAATCCCTACCCTCCCCCTTCAACCCCCAACCCCCCCCCCCCCCCCTTCACTTGCAGGGTGTTGAAATCCTCGTAAGGGATGAAAGGTGCTATTTTAATGCAATTTGTCTTCATCGCCGTCACTTTGGCAGCAGCGAAGGACGAGCTTCAGACACGGCCTCAGAAGACTCAGTGTGTAATGTGTAAGTGCTGCCAGTCGCAAATCATATGACTTATCCTGGCACGGGGGCTTCTCTGGATGAATAGCTCTTCTCTTGGTAAAAATGAAATTACCCATGTGAGCCTTCCCCTTTTACGGGAGCGGTTTTGACGTTACAGCGGTCGGACTGACTTGAAGTCAGAGTACGACTGGCATCTTGTGCATGACATCAAATGGGGGGGAGGGACAGTGCAAAAAAATATTCAGCATTTTGGGTAGCTTTTTTTGACACGTGGTCAAGTGCTCCAGCAGAAGATTCTCTTTTTTTTTTTTTTAAATATTTCTGTGTGTCTTTTTTTATCCTTGGGACATCCGTCTTTGGTATCACACACATCATCACAGGTTCAGATGTTTTTAGTCTGGTTTCCTCCAGAGAACGCACTTGGTAGTATTGCTCAACGTCAGGTGGTAATGTGTACCATTAAGATGCTCTCTGAGCCACGGACATTTTTTTTCTTCTCTCCCCAACAGTGTCCTGTTAATACTGGACTGTGCCAACCCCCCTCGCACGCACAAGGATTTCATTTCCCACAATCCAGTCTGCAACACCCCCCCACCCTTGTGGATGCAGTTACATCCCACTGTCACCATGGCTGTAACTCCAGGCACTTTGAAAAGGCGTTGTGCGAAAAGCGCCTAGACAACACTCGGGAAGCCGCGTGTCAACAGCGGCGTCGGGACTGCTGCGTTCTCGACCGAGACCGGGGGCCATGACCCCGTTTTGGTCTGACGTATAAGCATTACCCCAGCCCACCCCAACCCCAAGCCCCCCCCCCCCCCCCCCCCCCCTCAAAAAAAAAAAACGTTGCTGGCAGTTATACACTGTGAACAAATGTCTGTACCCCCCAATGTAACACCGTCCTCTCTTCATTGATAATTTTGCCCTCGGTTCCACATGACACTGAACAGGGGCAGAGAGTGAGACTAAGACCAAACACAAAAATGCTGACCTGTGACCCCTCGAACCCAGGCCCAGATTCTGACTACAGATCAAACCGCATGACGCTCCACCCTCCTCTCAGAGTAACAAACTTACGAAACTTTACACTACTTTTTTTCCTGACTCCACACGCAACACTGTCGGTTAATGTGGTCACAGGATTTAAAGGGAAAAAAGGTTAAAGAATCAAAAACTGCAAAGTATGAGTTTAAGTGTGAGCGTTTCTCTGAAGTCAGAGGCGCGGCAGCTGCATCAGATCTGGGCCTAAGGCCTGAAGGTGGTCGAGACCAACACCTGGTGAAATCCCCCCCCAGTTGCTGTTGGGGGGTTCCGTCTCTCCCCTCTCCTTTTACAACATCAGATCTCCCCTGCCCTGGTCCAACCTCCGGGCTGTCCTTCCTCGCAAACAGTGCAGAGGGGCGGGGGGGGGGGACCACTTCACATTTTCGACATTCCAGTACATGTACTCTTCAGAGTTCACATTAGTTCACCACAGTTTTAACAAATTTTAAAAAAGGCATACGATAGGCATGGACACGTTTTATCCCCTTGGTATAAAACCGGGTCGATATCCAGAGCGATGTGCAGAGCTCTCAGCGGGAGAGGAGCATTTTCCTGTATCTCCATTAAAAAAAAAAAAAAAAAACAAAAACCGAACGCCACCACATACGTGCATGCCAGTGCCTCGCATCTCGCTAATACCAGTGTTCGCAACAAAGTGCTTCTTTGTGCCCTCTGAAAGAAGCACCAATCTTACAAAATGTTCCACTCACAGTGCCCTCTCCCTCTCCCCCCTCCCCCCAATTGCTCTTCTACTGCACATCCTCTGTATCAGACCCCTCCACCTCAGCCAACAGCTACAACAAGCAGTGCAGTGTCTATTTTTAGGCACAATAGGATAAAAATACTCAGTATAGGGAAAGAGGGGGGAAAAAAAAAACATCACGTGCGCACACGCACGTACGTACGCTCTCACCACACGCAAAAAGACAGAAAAACACACACACACGGAAAAACACACTGAAGGACCGTAGCAGCCAGCTTGCAGTGAGCAGCCTCGGGACAAGGGTTTCATACTGCTACTGAAATTCGGGGGGAAAACAGACGCGAGGGAAAAAACAAACAAAACAAAAAAAATTCGGTCAGACAGTGTCTAACTCCTACCCTCCCCCTAACCGTGTGAGAAAGAGTGACTAAAAAGTAGAAGTAGTAGTGCTGGAAGGAGGGGAGGGGGGAGGTTGGATGGATAGATAGAAGGATGGATGGATGGAGAAGGGTGTGGGGGGCGGGGGTGGGGCAGGCGGGTCACACGGATTGGCCCTCTGCCGGGGGTCCCTTTTGTCCCTCTCCAGCGGCACTGCACTCCAAAATCCGCTCCACGAACTCCTTTGTCCGCCCGGCTACCAACGGACCTGCTTGGACAGACAGACAGACAGATGGACAGACAGACAAAAAACAGAGAGTGAGAGAGAGAGACGGACAGAAAATGAGACAGAGGGAGAGAAAGAAAGAGAGTCAGATGCGCCTGTCTTCTTTGTCCTAATTATTGAGTTCTGCAGTCACCGTCTCTTCGCTCACACCTTGGTGCTTTCACAATTCTTCTCCAAAGTTAGACCAGCGAATGAGCTCAAAGGTGCGAAATTTTGGGGAGGGGAAGGGGAGGCGTGACACGCTGCATACTGGTCCCGCTGTTGCAAGAGCTGGCTAAATGTTTCTGAATTTTCAATGGATCGGCTGAGAATTTTGAGGGGCGGTTCTGCCCCTCCTTACTACTGAGCCACGATGCTGCCTTGTAGACAGCCGTGCTTACCGGCAGACTCCTTGAGGATGTCCTCCAGTTTTTTTGTCATCCCCCTCTCGTTGTCCACCTCGCTGCTCTCCACCCTCTGCCGGATCATGTCCTTGATGCGCAGCAGCGCCCCCAGCAGGTTCTCTGTGCAAAACCCGAGCAGAAAAACCAGGTCAGACGGTGACTCCGGCGCCCCCTTTTCTGCTGAAGGAACCCCCGCTGAGCTGAGCCGCGCTGGGAGCCAGCAGCGCTCGGCCGACGAGGCCTAACCCATTTTCACACAGATGCCTGATCTGTAATGCGTCACGCAACTTAAAAGAAGGGAAGCGCAGGAGCGCAGTAAAAACCAAGCACTGAGCTCTGAAGGTTTCACCAACACCACCACCAATGAGAAATGAGTGACAGCTATATTTGGTATTAATCCTTGTTAGCGTGCAATGTATAAATATATCCGTGCTTTGACACATGTACGGCAGCCTGCGGTGTGTGTATATGTGTGAGTGTGTGTGTGTGTGTGTGTGTGTACTTGGGACACCGGATGGTAACAGACGTGTGACAAATATAAACACGCTAATGGGTGATGTGGACATGTGTTCAATCTTTCAACGGCTCCACTGACAGCTGCCGTTTCACTGCATTTCAACACAGTCCTCCCGTAACCTCTCTTTCCGGACGGCCCTTGGGGGTGGGAGGGTGGGCAAACCACCACGCGGTTTCACTGGCCACACCCCCCTGGCACGGTACCCGATAGGAGCCGAGCTGGCACAGATGTCTTTCTGGAATTGGGAGGGGTTGCCGGAGGTTGCAGTGTATTGTGGGATAGGTGTCATATGCCACCCGCACGTGCTCACGCGTCTCAGACAAACTGGGTCCGTCCCACACCCCCCCCCCCCCCCCACCCCCACAAGCACCCACACCCACACCCACCTCTCCCTGTAGTAGCAGCTTAAGCCCACATGGTGTCAAATTCACGCTGTGAGGCAGTGGGGGGGGCAGAGTGTGCGCACGCGCGTGTGTGCGTGTGTGTGCGTGTGCGTGTGAGTGTGTGTGTGTGTGTGTGTGTGTATGGGGAGGGGGGTGGTCTCCGCTCTTCTGCTCTTTCACAGGACCACACACTGAAATCCCCCGTTCCATTGGCGCCACTCCAGGCCTGAGGTCAGCCACGAGGAAGGGGGCGGGCCCGTAGTAAAACCTGGGGGGTGGGAAAGTGTGCACGGATACACACACGAGAGAGAGAGAGAGAGAGAGAGAGAGAGAGAGAGAGAGAGAGAGAGAGAGAGAGAGAGAGAGAGAGAGAGAGAGACTGCCGCTGCCAGGAGCAGTGGCAGCCGTGCGTCCTTAGAAGACCCTCACCGTATTCCTGGTTCAGCCCCCACAGCTTGATCTTGTTGGCTTCATGCTGCGCTTTCTTCTTAAGGCGGCAGGCCCTGGAATGACAGAGGGGAGAGCAAGGGGGGGTGGGGGGAGACCTGCGTTCATCACATGCATTCGACTGTCACCTCGTATCTCTTAAAATACACTTTTAGTGCTCTGACACTGCCTCTCTCCCTCTCCAAAAAAGCAAGACAGGTAAAGAGGATTAAAGCTGCAGCTCTCTTGGGAGTTCCTGTCCAGCTTATTTTGTTTCTAAATGTTGCCCCAGATAAGGCAGACCCAGCGTGAGATCAAATTTTTGTCATTTAGCAGATGCTCTTATGCAGAGCAACTTACACAGGTTACAATTTTTACATGTTACCCATTTATACAGCTGGATATTTACTAGGTTAAGCACCGTGCCCAAGAGTACAGCAGCAGTGCCCCAGCAGGGGAATCAAACCTGCAACCTTCTGGTCGCAAGCCCCTCTCCCTACACCACACTATCGAGACGCAAAGGTAGTAAAACTGCCTGGCTGGGTGGCAAGCTGAGTGGAAAGTTTCCCGGTCTGCCCGTGCTCAGGTGCGCCAGACCCCCCCCGCCCACCTGGAGGCCAGCTTGTTCTTCTCCTTGCGTGAGCGGGCCCGGGCCACCACCGGCAGGTCGCTAACGTGCCGCATGCCATCGATGGCCACGTTCAGCTTGTGCAGCTGCTCGCCGATGTTGCACAGCTTCTGCGGATTGGGTGTCAAGTCGCTGGCGTCCGTCTTGCGGGCCTTGCGCCGGCCTTTCTTACCTGCGGGGGGAGGGAGAGGGGGGGGGGCAGGACAGAAGGCGGTGAAGCCAAGCTGAAACTTAAAAAAAAAAAAAAACACGCCAAGCCCACAGCCCCTTTTGTCAGGAGTGGATAGGTGATTGTGACAATCCACTTACTGTTATGAGCACCGTAAATATTTGGTACTTAACAGAAATTTGGCAAATGCACCCAATTTCAACAGTGCTGCTTCCGGTGTCACGTGCTCTCTTTCCTGAATGTGTTTTACTGGTGCATAGCGCTGTAAAGGCTGCTCTGTGAAGCACCAGAGCAGCACTTCCAAAAGGAAACAGGACGAGAGGGGGAGCGACGGATGAACCCGTGACCGGGGGGCTTGCGGGTTCAAATCCAGGGTGGGACAAGGTCTCTCCACCCTCAACCAAAATAACTGGCCTGAAGGGACCTCAGAGGATATCCCGTAGTATGAAAAGGTCATGTATAAACTGCAAGCTATGTACAGTGTGACAGTGACATGAGCCAGGTCACTAGTTGTTGGTTTCTTTTTGTCAACAAAGCAGAACAAATCCATACCAATGGACTACTTATCAGAACAGCCTGATCACTCTGACCTGCGAAGCTAATAGACAGCGCAAAGTGAGCTTTTAGGTTAATGTCACACAAAGCCCTCACCGTTGCCAGACGTACCCTCTCTCCGGTACAGGCTGCTGGGCAGGGTGCTGGAGCTCCAGGGGAGGGGCCACCTGAAGCCTGCCCTCCTAAGCCCCGCCTCCTGACCTTGACCGTGACCGTGACCATGGTTGTATTCCCAGAAACACCTGCGCTTCTGCGGTCTCTCACAGGGCTCGGCATGGCTACTGGCATCCAGGTCGGGGTCTGAAGGACATTGGGGCAGGAAGCTCAGTTACCTCATTCAAAAAGTAATCAAGCTTTATTTCATGTGGCATTCATAAAACACAAGAACTGTTACATAGGTCATTCCATAAAAAACAATTCAAGCAGCAGCAGATGCAACCCAAAGCATGAGAGCCGCCCAAATGGAATGGAACACTTCACAGTCATGTATACGTAATAAAACATATAACCTACATACAGTATTTTGCCTTTGAAAAGGACAAATACAAGTACATTACACTACATTGTTGTCATTTAGCAGACGCTCTTAGCGACTTACACAGGTTACAATTCTTACATGTTATCCATCTGGATATACAGCTGGATATTTACAGAGGCAATTCTGGGTTAAGTACCTTTCCCAAGGGTACAGAAGCAGTGTTCCAGCGTGGAACCAAACCAGTAACCTTTCAGGAGTGTCCTGGCAGGGAACTGAACTAGCAACCTTCCGGTTACAAGTCTTGCTCCTTACGACTATGCCACACTGCGGCCCAAATAAACATAAAATTTCCCTCAAACATCAATAGATGTGAAAAACTGGCAAATTTTCCCTCCAACAACACCCAAAGGCACAGCTTAAAAAGCACATGAACTTTATGTCTTCTGTTGGGTGACAGAAGCCAGCAACGGCAACAGATGCACATTATTCAGCGTTATTGGTTATTGACAGCTGAGATGGTACAGAACAGCAGGGCCTCCACTCTCATCAGTTCTTTGGGTTTCCCTACATGAGCCTGCAGCACCATCAAGGTGGACCAAAACCAGGAGCAGGGTGCAGCGGTAAGGAGCGGGGTGCAGCGGTAAGGAGGGGGGCGCAGAGGTAAGGAGCGCGGCTAGCAACCATAAGGTTTCAGGTTGGATCCCGTGTCAGTACACTGATGCTGTACCCTTGGAAAAGGTACTAAACTCACACTTGCCTCAGAAAATATCCAGCTGTATAAATGGATAAAAGTGCAACCTATGCACGGTGCTCTGGATAAGAGCATCTGCTAAATGACAATAACGTAACGCAACGCAGCAGAGACATCATTCAGTAACATCAGCAGTAACCCAAATATAAAGCAGTTTTCTCCTCTCCTCTCCTTCCCCAATTCCATTTCCAGAGCATCTGAGTATCCAAATCACCATTCCAGGCATTCGATTCCGATTCCAATTCCGATTCCAGAGCATCTGAATCACCACTGTTCATTATCCTCCCTCACGCCCCATTCATACAGACGAGAGCAAAGCGTCGTCACACCCAGCCACCTGCCCAGGTCCTGTCATTTGCTGTGAGGAACCCTGCTGCCCTCGAGGGGGGAGTGTAACCGAACACCGAGGAGCAACACGACAGGCCCGGGGCTACGCAGACACGGGGAACAGAAACAGCGACACGCCGCGTTTAACAATGGCCATTCACGTTTGGAGAAATCTGAACCCCACAGTGACACAAAGCAGCCACCACTCAACAACGGAAAGAGCCGAGAGCACATAATGGCTTTTTGTAGTTTAAAAAAAATTACTCAAATTATATATATATATATATATGTTATATATATATATATATATATATATATATATATATATATATATATATATATATATATATATAAAAAATGTATGGACCTTATCCCGGTCTGCAAAATTAGGATCCATCCTGCTCAAAACACTCAAAATTCGATCGCTTGGTCCTTAAATGAACTTTTGATATAGTTCTGCACAGCTTTTTCCTTTTCACTGTTAGTCACTATAGAGGTAATATGATGCAATTCAGCAATGGTATTATGAATCACCGTTTGGCACCGTATAAATACTATGACTTAATGTAATGTTGCTTTTATAGATCATTGTTAAGCCCTATGTTCCAGCTATTATGACGCAATTGTACTGCTCTGAAGGGTAATTGTTAGCTTCGGTGTTTTTATTGACGTGTTTTTTACTTTAACATGTTTTGCCACCTTAATGCCCGTTTACGGGAATTCTGGCAGTTATGGGCCCTATATTATTGCTGCTTTAGTTTCTGCTGTGATGTGTTTAAAATTATGCCATATTCTGTAGTGTAACTCGCTCTCAGATGAGAGCATCTGCTGGATGAATAAATAATGGTGATGATAAGATAGAAAAGCTTTTAAGTGCAGTGGGGTTTGGGCACAAGGCGGTGCTGCGCTCCTGCATTCCACGGTGGGGGTGGGGGTGGGGTGCTCACCACACTCGGCGTCCGACGAGCTGCAGTCCTCGGCCTCGGGCGCCTCCTCCGTCTCCTCCTCCTCTTCCTCGGTGTCGGCCGTCTCGCTGTCGGAGCCCTGGCTGGAAGCTGATTGTCGGTCGGCCTGCAGAGAGTAGTTGTGCTCCTCGCTGCAGTGCTCCAAGGCGGGGCCCGGCGAGGGCGGGGCCTCCTGGGCCGGGAACACCTCTGCCGAGGGGACGTCGGCGACCTCTTGCCGTCGCACCTCCTCTTCCTCCACGTCCTTCTCCCCCTCTTCCTCAACCGCCGTCTTCGGCGCCGGCGTCGGCTCCTTCCCAGCAGGCCCGGTCCGCTCGGCGGCGGTGGCAGCGGTGGTTCCGGTGTCTTCGGCGACGCTGGTCGTCTCCGGGCTTCCCCGCCCACCTGCCGCGGGGACCTGCACCCTCAGCTCCTCCCTACTGCTCCACTTGGCCATCAGCATCCCCTCCGAGCTCGCCAGGTCCCCCTCCAGGCTGCCTTTGGTGTAGCGGGTGAGGTCGTCCAGCGCCGAGATGTCCCAGAACTCGTGGTGGAGGTCCTCGCTGAAGCCATCATCCACCAGGTCACTCAGCAGCTCGAACGGCCGCTTGCGGGGCATGGCTGGGGACCCCAGCATCAGGACCACACCCTGGGGGGAGAGTGGGTGGGGGGGAGGCAGGCGGACGGGTTATTACTGACCAGAAAAACTGCCCAAACTGATGCACAGCAATCACCACCAAAGTGAACCAAAAAAGCTAAATGCCTTCACAGCACCCCCCACCACCCCACCCTCCCTCTTCAGCTACATTTCGGCACCTTAAGCTTCTTAAAATAGATATTTCAGCACCTTAAGCTGCTTAAAATAGTCATCCCCTTCAAAGCATATGCTGGGATTTGCACTGTTAATTCCGAGGGGGCTTCTCAGCACATGCACCACTTTCGAACCCAAACCCGCACCCGCTCCCGGGGGTTTACCTGGTCATACTCCGAGGCACTCCCCAGTGGAGAGAACGCCGAGGGGTATGAGGTCAAGAGGCACCTGTGGCTCCCGTAGGCCTCGCCAAACACAGGCTCCATCCCATTTAAGCCCGGCTGGAGGGGAGGGGAGAGAGAGAGACAGACACAGAGAGAGGGATACAGACACAGAAACACAGACAGAGGGAGAGAGGGAGTGAGTAGGAGACAGAGGGAGGGAGACAGAGAGAGAAGGGCCTCGTTATTAATCATCATAAATACTGAGGTGGTTTATTCTTCAAAAAGGCACAAACGCCAAAAACCGCAACCCATCCTGGCTGTGCTTCACTTTACATGTATGGGGGCAGAGCAAGCGGACACAGACATCAACGTCATCATTTTGATTCCCTCCAAATCTATCGCCGTCCAGCAACCTCGCGCCCCGCATCCATGGAAACATGTAAATTGCAACCCGACCCAACGTCGAGTATAGATTTCAATATGCAAACGTGAAGATAAGCGAAGCGCCAAACCTACCTGAGGCATGCCCAACGCTGTGGTGTTCAGGGGTTATCGTCACGGGCAATGCGGCGTGCTCAGTGGTCACGGGCTGAACACTGCAACAGGCCGCACTTCGGTTCGGGACCGGCGATGGACCATCCGCACAGTAAAGGTCTAAAGGTCAGAGGGTAAACATCCCTGTCATGTGACAAGCTGCTAATTACCACTGCTCTGGATTGGGGGGAAAAACATACACATATATCCATACAAGTCAACATCTACGGCCAGGTCTTCACAACACTAGGAGCTACAATGAAAAGGGATTGAGTATGGTTGTGTGTGCAAGGATAAGGAGTTAGTACGTTCATAGTGGTAAGGAGCAAGGCTCATAACCGAAAGGTTGCTGGTTTGACTCCCTGCTGGGGCACTGCTGCTGTACCCTTGGGAAAGGTAATAAACCCAGAATTGCCTCAATAAATATCCAGCTGTATGAATGGATAACATGTAAAAATTGTATCCTGCGTAAGTTGCTCTGGGTTAGAGCGTCTGCTAAATGACATGAATGTAATGTGATGTAATGCAACCTTACTCCTGCAAATACAAGCAAGGGATCTGTTGATCCACAACCCGCATTGCTTATGTGATTACTGTACACTTTATCCGGGGCAACTTAAATAGCTTAGCTCCATTTTGCACATGCCATTCATGTACAGAGCAGGAGTTGTCGCGGCAATTCAAGTAAAAGATGTTGCTTATGGGCGCAAAGGCAGCAACTGAACCAACAACCTTCTGGCTTCCAAGTGCTGATGCATTCTACGCAGCACACCGCCCTGCAACCCTCGCCCCCCATGTATCAATTTTTTTTCATGTCTCTTTTAATTTGGGAGTTGAAGCGAGAGTTCTAGTCACATGTTCTGCTCCCCCATGGCTACTGCACCATGCTGCCATGACACCCTTGGCCTTACACATCTGTTTTAATTTTTCAGAACAGGTATAAACAACTGCGGTGAGCAATCCAAGGCGGCGGACCCAGACTCCCTCAGAAATCGAACCCACGTGTGCCATGTTACTCTCTACATTGATATAAGGTCGTTGTTAATCTCTGTGCAATAACAAGCCAAGCTATTCCACGAACAGCACCTGGGTGGTTCAAATGGGGAGGGTAAGGGGAGAGAAGGATCAAAATGTAAATTCAGCATTTAACAGGGCACAGTTCTGCTTAAGTGGCATAAATGGAGAATCCATACATATTATCACTTCTATCTACAAGCTTGCAGGGTGGCAATAGCAAAACGTGGTCGACGCAGGGCACAGCTGCCCCGTGCGCACGTTTTTAGAGACTGTTTTTTGTGCACAGCCATTAAAGACGGAGCCAGTGAACATGGGCACGGCGGCGGTGCCAAACGCCAACAGGGAGTGTTGCTTAGTTATGTCACAGCAGGGATCATGCATGTTTTGCCCATCTGCACAAGTTGACTGCTAACACTAAGCAGGTAAACCAATTTAAGAAATACATTTGACATTTACAACCATTTGATTCTTTTGTGGATTTAAAATATATCGGTTTTTAATTTACAAAACAACGAAAAGGGGATATCATACCAAACATATCTAAGACTAGCATACATTGGACGCTTCTAAATGTTTCTCGGTCATCCTAAAATAAAGCCATAGCCAAGATCACACGCCTGCAAGTCAATATATCGGCACGTTTCCCTTTTCGTGGCAGAGGCGTTTGCTCGGTGCGACTTATACAAATCTACGTTTTAAACACTCCATAACCCCTTTATAAAGCTATCTTTGTAAAGTATCAGGCTCTTTAAGTGTCCCACCATGCATTCGAACCCCTAACCCTACTACAGACCCCTCGTATCTCTGAAAACGACACAAAATGCTGCCCAAATTAAACTTACGTGTATAAACGGATAGAGTAAACAAAACGGAGTGAAAGACGCCTCAGTCAAACTGTGAACTGATAATTAGTTCGAAAACCTTCAATAAAGCCCCCATCAAAGAGCTAGCCGACGTCTGCGGGACGCTTTCGGGCCCCAAGAAGCCATAAATCGCCCCGCGGACGCAAAAAAAAAAATAATAATAATACGATTTTGGGCGCAGCTGAGACCCGCATCGAACGCCTATTATTAATTGTCATTTCTGTACCACGGCCAGAATAAACGGCGGGCGGTGTGGCTACCTAGCTAAATAAAACAAAAAAATACTTACCCCCCTTCGGACTCGCCGACACATGCGTTTTTTTTAATCAAAAGCCAAGGGGGTAAAGGAGGAAGTTACCTCTTTTTCCTTCGTGTCCTTCTCCTCCACCTGTGAACGCAATCCACCCCGTCCAGACGGTGACAGTTCGCAGCCAAAGTTACGGGTTTAAGAGATTGTGAGGTGCCTTCGACATGAAAAAAAAACCCTCCTTTCCCAAGTTATTTGCGCTGCTCGATGTCGCTTCCAACAGAAGTAGTGCAAAGATTAAAACTGATCCTAGTTATCAAAAAGGTTAGCGCCACAGCGGTGGCAACTTCACTAAATTAAATAAGTGGCTAAGCTATCTAGCTAGCTACCTTATTAGGTGTCGTCGGGCTCCCCTTGAGAGATTTCCCCAGGCAAGCACAAGGTTACACAAATGGAAAATGTCTGCCCAGGCTTGGCAGCTCCAAAAATGAATAATCACGCCAAATCGAGTCCAATAATAAACCGTTAAAGATTACCGATACACAGCAAACAAATTATTTATCCCCATATAAAGGAAGTTAGTTTTAAACAGCTGGTATTGAGCTGGTCCATGGTGAATAAAAGGGAAATCAAGACAAAAAAAATATGATCTCGTGCCACGATACAACATAGTTTAGAAAAAAAATCCTGATTGCATAGATAATACTTCAATTATTTCATACGTCATGCCTGCCGAGGGGAACCATTTTATTTTTCCTAATTTCTACGCGTTCTTGAGAAATGCCCCCAAAAAAGTGGCTAACCCCCTAACGTCGGACATGGTGTCGCCCGCATGACTCGGAATTAAAGGAAAAATACTTTCTTTTTCGGCAGAATGATGACACTTTCTTTTTCAACATCCCTTTCAAGAGGGGTGTGGAGAAATACAGCGGGGAGACGATCCACGCTTTTTTTCCCCCTTTTTTGTTTTGTTTTGTTGAGAAACTGCAAGGCTACATCATTGATGGGTAAAAACGAAACTGGCGAGCGGGGGAGACCTCCTTATGTAAAATGGAAACTGTGTCAGCGGTAAACAGTACACTTGGTTGAAAAGGGCATTTGAGGACGGAGCGCTTAATTCCAGTGAAAACGGATATGGCTGGGAAACGGGCGAATCCCGCGTCAGCGGGCGGGTTCATGTGACTTGTCTGTGAGGACAACATAAGGAAATTGGCCTTTTAGTTATTTTTTTTCTCTCGCGCGTCCTCCGTTTTACGACGGGGTTCTTTTACGAACAAGCGTTTCGGGGGGTTAATTCGGCTCCCGAAAACGAGGCTGTAGCGCGTCGTCCATTTAAGAATGAATTCAGAAACATGATGTTAATGAGTTCTACGCGACCGCCTTCGTTGCTAGTACGCCATATTACAATGTATCGGCGCATACCTTTTCCCCGCTCCGATTTTTAAATTTTTATTTAAGAGGCGAATATGGTCCATTATCAGCGAAATAAATATACACTATAGTTTGATATTTAAATTTGGTTGCTGCCAGTTGTAAGGAAAAAAATCCATCTGAACAGCTGAATAAATACAAAATGATTTTTGGATTTCTCCTTGATGCCAATGCTGTTTTTAGCAGTCTTCCATAAAGAAGCACCCAGGGCAGTTGTTTGAAAAAAATTACCCTGCAATTATAATTTAACATATCTGTGTGACTGTGGTTTGATGTTGGTCGATTTTTACGTTTATTAGAACAGGTAAATAATCACTGGAAAATGAACCGTGGGGAAAATGTTTAGCTGAACAAACAGTCCTAAACTGACACTAAGGCAACAGCCCACAGAGTACTGTCCTGTAATTGCTTGACACATCCAACCAAACACTATTCCTTGGTGTCAGTACAATGTCTCTTTGTACTGCTGTTGTAAAATGGCAAACCTAGGTTCTGCTTCTCTGGTCCATGGTTACCTGTACCCTGGCTTTATCTATTTCATATGTCATCAAAAATTAATGCCAAGTTCATAATGATCTCTTAAACCTGTAATCTTCTTTTCAGATCAGAACCCACCTTGCATTATGTTTATTAATTTATGTAACCCAATAATCCCAATCCATGCCTGCTTCAAAGCGGGTGAGAAATTTTCACCTCACCCCCAGTCATTTCCCTCAATAGATGGCACTCAATTTCCTGTTTACCCCATCTTTGACAAATTGTAAATAAAACATTTATATGGTGTCAGATAAGTGCTTTGTGCATCATCACTCTTCCTGTCACTGCTGGCAATTTGAGCTATCTGGTGCTGCATAACAGTGGCAAAAAATCAATTTCAGACTGGCAATTTTTTGCTAACATTTCCATCAGCACTGTGTGTAATCATGTCAGCTAAAGTACAAAACCTGAAGCACAAACTAAGCTGGTTATCTGGAGCACACAAGCTCACCAGCCAGGGAAGAACACATGGTTACACTGCACATCATAACAACAACCAACTGCAGAAAATTTAAATTTAAGAGTGTCACACTGGACACGGAAAGAGAGAGAGGCCAGACTGTTAATTATCAACCTTTTTCAGAAATTCTTCATGTGTCCCATTGTTTTTTTTTTTTGGTGATGTGGGATTCGCCGACCGGAACCAGAAGGCACATGCCAGTAATCCGGCCACTGGCGAATCTGATATAATGGATTTTACATAATGACCCAGATAGGTCTGGATGCTTTCCATCTCTGCAGTGGAGCCGCATTCAGATCCAGGACACCGTCATTCTCCCCAATCTAAAGTCCCCTCTGCACACATTAAAAAAGCTGGGTGACTCAAAGCCAGAGCAAGTGTAAGTCTGTTAATTCCACTAAGAGTCAAAGGGGAGACTTTTAACGTTTAAACGGTGCAGGTCATTACTCTCCCAGAAGTGACCCTAGGTGACTCTCACCTATTTACATACAGGCCTGCCACATGTGCACCGCTGCTGTGAGTTCTGCCAGCTTTCACGGCTGGCACAGGGTAACGTTACCGCGCCCTTCCCTCCCTCACATCCCCCGTTTCTTCCGGCCCTGGCAGAATCGCCGGCCATGAAACGAAAGCTAGACGGGAGATTAATGTCGGCAGCCCCTGTTCTCAAACAGAACACCGAGCCTAAGAAGCGCCGTCACGACTGCTCTCTCAGGGGGAAAGGCTGCTATCTGTCACACTTTCATCTTTTTACATGTCTGAAAAGACAAGTGAGCACTAATTCCGGCCACGTCCTCATCCACATCCGCGTTCCTGATCTCGGCACTTAATTATTTAGGGAGGTGACTCACCTGCTCCCGGTCCACTTCGAGATCCTCTGACTGCGACTGCGCAGTTGTGCAGTGGGTTCAGTCTGCGCAGACAGCCGCCTGCATTTCCCCCGTTTCTCCAGTCAAGTTTTTTTTTTTTGGATGTTTTCAATGCTCTTTTTTTTAAAAAAAAAAAAAAAAAAAAGACGACTTTAAGGGAACATTACACGATCAAACTCACAGTGCCCGGTTTGCACAGGACCGTTCATCTTGTTTACAAATAAGAGGGGCTTATTATCGGAAACTACAACCTCCAGCCCACACACTCACACACGACGGGAGTGAGACAGAGGAGGGAGAGCGGGAGCCTGGGAGGGAGGGAGACAGACACAGTCAAACCCATGTGATCTCCACTAACTGGTTGCTGCGAGTTATAAAATGGAAGGTGCACACAAGCTAACACAGAAAGGCACCTTTGGACAACACCACACTTTAAAGAGAGGAATTCAGCCACTTGCAGCTGCATTACAGTTTTAAAAAGACGGCTAACAAATCGTCTATCGATCAGCCCATTGATACTGTATCTCTTCACTGTGGACTGTGAATGGAGGTCATCTTCAGGTTCAAGAGATTCTTTTGAATACATATAATGCACTTTTTTCCCAAAATACAAAAGAATGGGCTGGACACAGATACCAACTACAGTCTCTAACAGAAATGTGGAATTTTAAAAATAAAGGGAAAACAATGAGGTGCACTTTGGCATTTTTCAGGTCTAAAACAGTGGCAAAACTTCACAGGTGACCACACTAAGTTGTGCAACACCAATATCCAGTGCTGAAAACACTTCCTGAAGCAATCAGTTCCATCAGAGCAACAGCCATATCGATACGGGAGACGTCACATTCCGTAGCACTGGTTGCATGCATTTGTAGCAGAGGAGGTGAACCCCAGAAAATGACAAGTGAGACAGAAAAATATATATATATACACACACATTTATTTTATAATTTTTCTTAAGACAGTCCTAGAACACAGATATCACATATACCTCTATCCATCAAACATGCACATAACTTTACATGGATATTGTCTTTGCTATGTAACAAAAAAGATGCATTTTCACTTAACAATAAAAAGATTTCAACATTTTTTGAGTGCACAGTACCCAGCTCAGGGGGGTCTAAGAAATCTATCCTCAGTGCTGTAATTAGCGGGACTGCTTCTCACTTTTAAGCCAAACAGATTCCATACAAATTGTTTTGGAGTCTGTCAAAGCGGTTGTGTATTGAAATACCTTTGCCAAAGAAAGCCTACACGAGCAAAATGGCTGGCTGTTCTAGCGGCACGCAGCTATGCCAAAATATATAGCACAGTTGGACACATTACACACCGTTAACAAGGACGGGTCGAGTTGAGATCGAGTACTTTTGAGGGCCAGAGTGCCATCGGGTTAACCACAGTCACGGGTTCTGGCACAGCATTTGATGGGAAGCAAGACAAGAGCTGTCCTGCCGTACCCATTCGGAGACAAGGGAAATGGAACAGTCCTGTTTGTTTTAATGGCCTTGGTCCAATTCCTTTGGATATTTATTTACACATACAATGAGTCACTGATGCTTGCACTTACACATTGATGCCTGTAACAAGTTCCCTGTGTGTGTATTAGTACAATAAATAAATGAATGAATAAAAAAAATAAAACATTAAATAAACACGTTCACCTTCAAAACGTCAAAATTTACCATACATACACTGTAAACTTCACGTTTCTGGAAATTGCACATTTTAACAGCAAAGATATGCGGGAGGACCAATATGATATCTGAGAGTGTACCATTTATGGAGTGAAATACCCAGGAGTTAATTTGCTTCTAATGTTTAGAGATCATCGTTGCCACCTCCTCCCCAGTCATTCAAGATTATCCACAGCTGCTGCATAGAACGCTCGCAACATCGCTCCAATGTGACACCAGTGCTGTCATACCACCGTAATGTAAAGAGAATGTTATGTCTCAGCTGGAATGCTCGTGTCTGTAATACTTCTCACTATGTAAAGGAATGTAAGGTCCTAGCGTTGGAATGGAGAAACATCGGTAGCCGAAGATGGACACGGAAATGCCGCTAGACTGGGGACCGAGAAGATCAAATTTCAGTTAATCCAGTAAAGGGGTGGCCTTTTGTTTCTGGCTGCATAAATAACAGGCGTGTTTATTGTGTTCAACTTCCTCATTGCAGGTCAAGTCCGAACAGCATCTGTGGGAATGCAAGGGAAAGAGGAGGACGGTCCCCAAACTGGCAATGTGACTCTAGAAACAAAGAGACCAAATTAAAAAAATGTTAATTGTGCTCAGAACCGTGTGAATGTTTTTAAATGAAAGAATAAATAGATTTGTACATGCTTTAGATAAAATTACATTAAGCACTGTGAGAATAATGTATACAGCAGTGAGAGTTACATTTGAAAAGCAAACAAAAGCATTTCCTCTGTAGCTTGGCTAAGCCTTCCTACACCCTGTGGTTTCCTCTGAACATCAGCATTTTTGTATGATACCACACTGTCATTCTGGATGAGGCTAAAGGACCAGAATGTTCCAGCGCACATACAGGATTTACCATGATGAGAAATTCACTCCCAGAAGTAACGCAGATACCAGATGGTTTCGTTCTTCAGCTGAGGTCCAAACAGAGGGTTCGCCTGAGCCAGAATAGCTATCAGCCAGCTGCAAAAAGTACACAAATCATACGTTTTTCAATAAGAAACGCGGGGTTGGATTGCGCTAAATCTAAATATAATACCTTACTAATTTACGTAATTTACATTACATGGAAAATTCACACACACACGCACGCACGCACGCGCACACATACACGCACTATAGCGGCTGTTCAAATTTTCGCACGAAGGCGCAAATTTCACTTAGGACCTGCAATCCTATTAGTGTTTTTTTCTTGTAATACCGGGTGGTACAATTCTGTGCTTAAATTACGTAATAATTACAAAAGTCATCCTGCAGCAAAGCTGCGATAAATAATCAACTCAATTAAATATGCGTATTGTGTATATTTATACACACACTACAGCATACATACAAACACCAAAATCGTATAATGGGTCCAGGTCTAAATACGCCTTGTACCTATGAAGTTGTGCGAACCCACACTTCTAAGACCACCTCTAAACGGCGGCGGAAAATGGACTTTCTTGGCTCAGTGGACATGCAATGCACCGCTGAGAACTTCCGACGGGTCAGCCACGTAATGTTAGCTGACACAACCCGTCTACGTTGCTTCTCTACGGTGATTGCGATTCACAATAATGGCATCTGTCCTTTAATGGTTGTGGCGCTTCCATACTCACAATAAGTAGCAGCACACCGCAGTCAGTATCAACATCGTGATGACAACGCTGCAAAGATAAGGGGGGGGGGGGGGGCGGAACACATATATCAGTAAAATCAGCTGCAAGCCAAGGCTACACATTGCCTTTGTTTATCCGGTGTTTCATAGCATGACTACATTGATTATATTGTTCTAAGTGGAAAATTACAACGTCGGTAGCCAGCTGGCTTCGTCATGCAGGAGGGCATTCTGAAGGCTGGACTGGGCCTGAAATCGCTTGTTCTGTTCGTTCACTGACATTTCCAAAGCAACGGTTTCGCACCACACACAGGCCGAACTCACGACAGCAATGCAACAATGTAAAAAATAATCCAGTCAATTAACCAACCACAGATGCATGCAAAACTACACAGCGAAATGCAAAAAGCCGGTCACAATTCCGAAATCGAAATCCATGTGTATTTATATAATACATTACTGTCGTTTTCCTAATCTATGTTACCTACCCGCGATTCGGTCCCTTTGGAACGAAAAATGGGGCGACACAACCTACCAACCCCCACAACGTAGTGAAACATATCATCGGCAACGTGAGGGAGTGAGAAACCATCTTTATCTCTCAAAATATTAGTTGGACCGATGACAAAAATATCCTTACAATGAGCACTGCAGCGCTCCGATATTACGCTCTCGTCTAAGCAGTTTCTAGGTAGGTTTCAGATAATCCCACCTATATTTAAAATAACAAATATGATTGGTCTGTTTCCCTGCAAGACATTTGTTCTATTGGTTTAAAGGATCCATCAATCAGTTTGTTTTTCAGTCCAAACACACGATTGGTTTACAGGACATGCCACAGAGCCAGATAGGAAATGACGGGAATTGACGTCACTACAAAGTGCAACGGGTACATTTTCCCGATATGACTGTGGAGTTCGACATATTTTACATTTTTTGTGGAATTTAGTTGATATGATGGAGAGGAAATAGATAGATATAACTAACAATAATAATTTTCATTATCATCATCACCACCACCACCATGAACAGATTTACAATAATAATGATTCCGATCATTCAGACGGTGGACAAACATAGTTCTATCAGTGATTTGATCAGAGATTTCTCTTTTGTGGAGGACACAGGTGTAACCAGATGGATGCTGGAGGTTACATGATTGTTCTTCTCGGCTGTGCAGTTAGCATGAATTTGTTAATTCTGAGGTAGGGGGAAATCGGATATTCATAAGCACAATTCAAACTGTTCAGACAAGAACTGACCCCAACTATGATGTACTTTTCCTCACAGCCAGCTGGATTCACATCCGACCTGAAAGCCCAACCCAAGTTTACATTGTTGAAAGGGCAAAATCTTGGAATGGACAGAAATTTGGCTGCATATATGTTTC
Source organism: Megalops cyprinoides (assembly GCF_013368585.1). Lineage (NCBI taxonomy): Eukaryota > Metazoa > Chordata > Actinopteri > Elopiformes > Megalopidae > Megalops > Megalops cyprinoides. Next base: position 50,199,057 of record NC_050583.1, read on the forward strand.
CCCATCGGTATGACTGTAAAAACAGTTAACTTTTAAAATGTGCTGATCAGTTTAAAAAAACCTTGCATTAATGAGCCCAGGAAGACAGGTTCAAGTAACATCTAGTAATTCTATGATCTGATAATGATCGGACGGCACACCCACAGCTGGACGATGTCTTACCGATTAAACTTTCCAAACCCTCAGCAACAGAGTCCACAGCAGCTGTAACAAATCTATTACTCTCTCTCTCTCTGCCCCCCCATGTTTAATTTTTCATCGTTGTATGGCTCAAGGGAAATGCAAAAGTACATATGTGAGGTCTTACAGTATTAAGTCAGCATTTGATATCAGCAGAAACTATTCAGTGTTGATTCTGCAAACATAAGGAGCAGAAACGGAGAGCAGGGGGGAGCTGAGGTCCGACAGGATGCAGCAGCAGGAATGTAACGGCAATGGCCACAGCTGTGGTAGACATAGAATGGACAGAAGAAAATAGTTAAAAGGCAAGATTTTAAACTCAAAACATGTAAGCTTCCATGTGACAGTGACAGGTCCATAATCACATGAATAGAATTGCTAACCACAATGAAATACCATTCTGCTACGTTACATTACATTCATTTAGCAGATTCTCTTATCCAGAGCGACTTCCAGCACAAGAGAACAGAAGTGCATCCATTCAAGTTGAATAGGCAACAGTGTCAGACCAGGCTAACGGCGTGCAAAGACCAGTGAGTGTGCGCATGACACTGGTCAAGCCCTACCACAGGTTAAGTTGTGCAACCTGGCTAGACAGTCTGGAATCTAAGGGGAGCCAGGTATACTCCTATACATCACAGTCATTAAATAACAGAATCCAGTAAATCAAGTAAAATAAACAGCAAGTCATACAAATAACACAAGTAGCAGGTGTTAGGGGGTGGGGATTTAATACTGATTGCTAGTGCTAAGACACTCGGAATGTTATTGTTTCTGGAATTAATACTCAGCCCAACTCAAATGCAAATCACATTATTATCAGTGTTTTTCTAATCTACGGCATAGTTTTCTTATTTCTTGGCAAATGCAGTTGTGTGATTGTCCTGTTTGTGTGTCCACTCATGTGGAATTTGGAGTGCCTGTATGAAAAAGCATGGGGGTGTGTGTGTGTGTGTGTGTGTGGGTGGGGGGGGGGGGGTCCGCCAAAATCCTCACTCCTCAAATCTGACATGTCAAAGTAAATGTCTGAAATGCTGAAACATGAACACAGACTATTGAGGGCACCGGATGCCTCAGAGGCTCTGCTGAATCTAAAGGCTTTTGAAAAGATAACGCTGAGGATGTTATTGCGGTGGAATGCGTTTTGGCATCAGCTGAGACCTATATGGCACACAGAGGTCTTTATATGCAGTGGGTTTTAATGCTGAACTCATTCTCAACAACATAAAACTACAAAGGCACAAGCTTTTGTTCAAACAACCTTGTTTTATTGCTTAGTAAAAAAGGCTCTTTGCTATGGAATTTCAACCAAAGTAAAGGTGAGAAAAATAACACATAGGCTACATCTATAACAATTCATTTGTATTACACTTTAAACAGCATATTATCCTCTGGCTTTGAGGTTTGTGTTCATGTGTTCATTCTAGCTGTTGGAGACAATGTTTCCTATTATAATGGCTGTCCAAAGCCGTGGAAAATCTCATAAATCACAGCACTCCGGTTTTACAGTCTCTCTTTAGCAGGACAGGAAAAGCCAAACCTATTATTTTTACAGTACATGTCCTGTTGAAAGGTCTAAAACATGTGTACAACATTCCAGAGTTCCCTGAACTCCTCATAGCCTTACAGAAGAAAAAAAAAAAACAAATGAGATAACAATCACAATAGGCCATTGGCAGTAAACAATGGTGTCTGTGTCCAATATTGTATGCATGCCTTTCGATTTTTTTTCAGGTGGTGTAATGTTGCAACACAAGGTGAGATTATTTTCATTTTTCAAGGGCATAGCTATACTCCTGCTACAGCGAGTGGTAGCTGCCCTGAAATGGCAAAAGTGTCTTGCAGTATAAGCAATCGTACAATTGCAAACAAATGACACAGCACATATCATTACTGGCCTTTAAAACTAACTAAAATAACACATTGAATGCAAAAGGATTAAAACAAAAGACACACTGTATTTTGCTGAGAGGAACGATATAGACTAGAGTTTTGAGTCACTTTGAATTCATTTTGTAAAGGAAAATATCTCAGAAAACCTCTGTATTTTTAATGATACAGCATCTCATGTGATCTAAGTGTCAGCAGTGGATAGAAATTTTAAACATGGTTTACTAGTTAAGCGTTTGGAACCAGACAAAGGACATTTTGTGGCGCTGATTAATCCCTCTAGTCTACATCTTTATGTCTGCCTAAACCAAGACCTACTTGGCATCTAAACTGACGAAATGGCGCCCCTTAGTGACGGTGATTTGGAACTTGCCAGTCTCGCCCACCAGTCACCAGCAGCGGTGACTGCTAAATAGTGGGTTGTCGTGGTCATTATATTACCTGTGTTTCCATGTATTCTGCTCTCCCTGTAAAATCAGCAAAGTGCACAACTTTTCACAAAAATGGATGGGGTGCAAAAAATAACTTCTCAAGTGGGTGGGGGGAGTCTAGGTATATCTTAAATTGTCTGAGCTCCACTGGATTGTTTGGTTTCATACGTCATTTGCGTGTTAGTTTTCTTTATGGTCGAATGCTTTGTGGTCGGTTAGAGCAGTGTGTATGTACGTGTGATTTATATATGTCACGCTTTGTGTGTTACTAATTACTTCAAAACACTTTAGGACACAGCCACAGCAGACGGGATTCTCTGTGAGTCAAAGTGAGATTGCAAGTGAGAGTGAAAAGTCATTCTTTCACATCTAAACGAACGTGATAATTGAGCCAATTACTTTCAATAACTACTAAACAATCACTACTCTTGGCCTGCAGCCTCCTCTAGTGGTAAAACGTCGTTACTGAGGATGCCACTCAGTGAGCGTTAGGACTGCCTTTCAAAGCGGATTCCTGTTTTAACCAGACATGGAAACGCAGAAAGCTTTATTCAGAAACAAACAAATAAAAGACTGAATAAATGACATCTGATATGTATGGCAGTTTTGACTGGCTAGTTTTGGCATGACCAAAGGCACCAGGAAAGCGTGCAAAACTATGCAGCCTTATTTTCTGCGACAATCAAAGCACACATCTATTGTAACTTTGTATGTCTTAAATGAAGAGTCATTCAAAACGCCGGGTTGGTCTGTTTAGCGATTTATGAGTTACCATGGAGCCTTAGGACATAGTGTGTTAAAGTATCAAGGGTTGCCAGGAGGTTTGCTTTTAGAACTGTCTCCATAAATGCTTCCTCATTCCTTGTTTTTTTGTTCCTCACAGACTACAATGCTTTACTGCAAGGCTCTAATACCTGCTTTGTCTGTCATAGTGTTTTCTGCCTGTCATTTAATGGGGAATGGTTTGTAAAACTGAACAGTATTTTATGCGTCTCCTCTAATGCTCATAATTCAGATTCAGATTTCCTTTATTGTCATTTTATCATGCACCTAAGACCTTTGCAAAGTGTATTCTTCTTCTACTTTTATTATTATTATTATTACCACCACCCAGGAGAGGCCCTGGGTATGTGTTGGTATTGTGCTGGAATGGTATGCTCCTGTCAGGTATACTGTGTTGCAATTGCTGGAATGGGTATCCATTATTGTTCTCAGCCTTTTGCGTTTGACACTGGCACTTGATCACGTGCGGATGAAGGTGTCCTTGTTTGTGTAACTTTTTGTGGTGATTTGTTGGATGCCTTTTTGTGCCTGACTTCTGGAGTGCCCCCGGATAAAGGCGTCTGCTGGAATTCAACAATGCAAGTGTACCTGTGAAGGAGGAGCATCCACCTGTCCCCAGAATGGGTGAAATGTTTGTTAATATGGTGCTCATCATATTTTCTTGTTGTTTGAATGTTAAGGATCCTCTTTTCCAATGTACCACATTTGCAATAGACAAATTGCATACCATCAACTTCATCCTAAACAGGTTAATTGTTTAATTTTTAACTGTAATTGCCATTATGTGTAATTTCATTGTAGACACCCAGCCATTCGTTAACAAGCCACAGCAGTCTAAATAAGGGCATAGTTAATAGAGGTGTGTGGCTGGAGAGTTCACTTTTTTCTTCTGTAGTTAACTGTGTGCTGAGGCTAGTTGCTTTTGTTTGTTGGGTTGTAAAAAAAATTGGTTAACATCATAGTTGTTTTTTGAATATTTGCAGCCAGCTTCTCCACAGTGAAGCTAAATGTACTCCACTTTTTGTTGCACTGAATGAGTGTCTGATAAGTGATTAAATGTAAACGTAAATGCATGATGCAACATTTGGAATGCCTCACTGGCCATTCCATCCTGTGACATTTTGCCAGGTGATTTGGTCTCTCTTTCAGGTACATCTGTGTGCGTGCATGTGTGTGTGTGTGTGTGTGTGTGTGTGCGTATTTTTGCACTCTCTTAAGTATATCAGTAAGAACCATCACATTATGTTTAATGTCATATATGACTGTGTGAATGTGTAATTTATCAACTCAATATAATAGATCATTTATATATACATGATACAATTAAAAGCTGAACTTTTGCTTATTTTAATTGTCTTATGGAGTTATGCATCAGTCAGCCCCTTCAGGATGCAACAACAGAATCCCATTGGGAAATTTTAGTTTGCAAGCACAGCATATTAATGAGCACACCATCCTGTTGCACATAACTGAGTTTTCATTACATTACATTTTTGTCATTTAGCAGACAGTCTTATCAGGGTGACTTTGGTTACAATAGTATCCATTTATACAGCCGGATATTTACTAAGGCAGTTGCAGGTTAAGTACCTTGCCCATGGGTACAGCAACAGTGCCCCAGCAGGGAATCAAACCAGCAAACTTTTGGTTACAAGCACTGCTTCTTACCACTACGCCACACTAATGCCCATTTCATGTGATAAGGTATGTATGTGCTGCAGCAATAGAGGCTTGGGGTAAAAAACAAAACAAAATAAACCAAGTAATCCCATTATTCATTGTTATAGAATCTTACCCAAAGCTTACAATACTGGAATGATTCACAGCCCTACCGGAAAACACTCACGTCACTATCGAGATCTGCGCAAAGTTCTGTTTACAAGGAAGCATATATATTTTTTGATTCAACATTAAATTCAGAATCATAACAGACTAAAGAATTCCTTCCAACCTCGCATTGCTGTTGTCTGATTTCTAGTTTAGCGTAGCCAGCAGAGGTGATTCAGCTTTACTGAAAGCCACACAGCTGTGGCCTGTTTGTCATCTTTTAAACATTTCCACAGCATCACACATCACGAGAAGTTTACAGAAGGATGTGCCTTCAGGTCTCCTCCTTGGACAAGCTTACAGTATTTCTGACAAATAGTTCTTCTCAAATATTTCTGCTTTCATGGAAAACATTGGCCTAGAATCAACCCAGTGGCAGGTACATCATATTCACATTGCCTGGCATTGGTCTATGTCGAGCATGTCTGTGTTGTCGCTTTTGACCTGACACCCAAGTGTCTCATGACAAGACCAAAATTTTGTCCGTTTCGTACCATGCTTACTCTTGCGGAATTTCGTGCATCCGGAGCTCCCATGCGCGTTCACGAGAAGAGAGCGTGCCTTCCGTCTCTTAAAGTCGCCAGGGAGTGTGGGAGTTTTGATGACAGTATAAATCGGGATATCTTGTCACTCATTAACATGGCGTGGTTTGAGCACGCCGGGGTAGGGCCCCTTTAAGACAGCGATGGGGGTGGCGTTAAGGCCGACGTGCCGACAGTTTTTTGTACTGTCTCAGGAAGCGGAGAAACAACTGAGATTCTTTTCGCGTATCTGACGCGAGCGGCCGGGGAGTGTGTTATCTGTGTTAATGTACATATTTTAATGTAGTTGCATTTCAATCAATAATGCTGGATGGTCGCACTGATGAGGTTCACCAAAGATATATGCAGATTCTTGGGAATCGGAAGCGGTGAGTCCTGATCTCTCCCCACCAAACTTTTCTAAACTGTCAAAATTCTTTGTTGCTTGTCACGGCTGTTCTTACGGCCGTGTTCTACCGCGAGGAAACTGTAGACTTTCGTTGTAGATTAAAAGGCAGCCATACATACAGAGTGCATTTGATTGAGTATTATTAGCTATAATGCATTTAACGAGTATCATTTGTGAATCCCAAAAGAAAAAAAAATGCGCGGCACATGAGAGAAAGGTAGCCAATATTGAGTTAGCAAAGCCGCGAATGTAAGTCTACGGAGTTTGGTGTTTACACAGGGCGAGTTAATATTTGCTGTGGTGTACTTGGGGATTCATTGAATGGATTTCAGAAACACTGTTTAATGTAGCCTTCTTCAGCACATTCATAACAATAAGACAAAATTCCAATGTACAACACGGGCGCATCATAATTACGCAGTGAGTGTCCCAGTGTGACTGCTTGTGATCAAGAAAAGAAAGCAATCTCAAACAATACCGGTAAGAATATGAAACGGCTAAAAAAAACAGTAAGAGTAAACATTTACAGAATCGGACTGGTGTATCTATCACAAATCATGAAACTTTGCCTTTATTTTCTGTTTCAGTATTCTGTCGGAAGTGGTCCTTCAGGATCGAGAGGAACTCAGTACATTGCATGACATTCTGTCACTTAGTAGACAAGATAAGCACATTTAACTAGCTACCTCTAACCTAGCTTTGTGACCGATCTCATCCAACTTTTTATAACTTGCTGCGCGCGCGCGCGTGTGTGTTTGGAAATCCATAGGGAACCATCCAGGTTATCCGCTGTTTTTGTCTCAAACACGCTTACAATAAACAAAGTGTGTTTTGCGTGCACTCAGTTGCCTTTTTCATAATGGGGCGAACCCATCAGTAGCTCATTTGAATGCGACTATGATTTAGCCATTGATACTAAAAACCGTTGGCGAATACAAATTTGGTGGTTCTCTGATAAATTACAGACGTCTGGATTAAATTATTTTAACCATCTGCATTGATTTATTCAATTAGTTTTTTATCTCCTCTCTCTGTGCAAATATTATGACATTTTTGATTTAATAATCCGCTAAAGATATTGAAGGTTAGGTCCTCGCGGCTGGTGTTTTAGTCCTCGGGATCTTTCGTAATTTTAAACGCGGTCTTTTCAGTTCAATGTAGGTACTTTATCACAGAAAGAATACTTCACTCCTGTTTCTCGCTAGGCAGACGGTGTGCAGTGGTGCAATGTTAGGTGCTATATAAAATGCACTTCCTGGACTTCGCAGTTGGTTAGATGTTGCACAACATTGTGGGGAGTTGTGCTAAAAATACAGATTGGAAAGGATATCTCTGCTGATTTTCTGCACTCTCAGTGTAGCGTCCTTCAAACATAGCAAAAATTACAGCCTTGCTGGTTTCCCTTGCAATATTCTTTTTATAATATTCAATAATTTTTGAAGTAGCTGTGACATGTAAGAGATAAACAGAAGAAAACGCAAACAGGCATAAAGCTTTTACTGAAATGAACACAAAAAAATGCGTTGTGTTCGGTTTGAAGAGTTACCTCACGGTGATTGCTTAGGAGAAAGCCATACAGTCCTTAGCAGAGTTCAGTATTTCAATGCAAGCCAGGAGCATTCGCAAGTGTGTGTTCAGTAGTTTGATGGGGGCCCAGGAGCATTATCTGGTATGTGTTCAGTTGTTTGGTGGTGCATTGGAAGCACTAATGCGTATACGGTAGTTTGAATGTGGGCCGGGAGCATTCAGTAGTGTGTGTTGAGTAGTTTGTTGGTGGGATGGAAGCATTCACTTGCACGTGTTCACTAGTTTGTATACAGGCTGGGGACACTCACTAGTGTTCAGTAGTGTGACAGCAGGCCAGGACATCAGTGACTCAGCTCTGTGCTGTGTACTTTTCCATGTGTTGTCAGGGCAGGGCTAAGCAAGCGCCTGGTGGCCACTCTCAGAGGATAAGCCCAAGGACGAGGGCACTATCAGGAGAGCTGATAACATGGCTGGCCCTCAGCTCTGAGCCCAGCTGCTCCTCGGCTGGCCTGTTTGCTGGCCTCCAGCTTTCACCCCCCTCTCTCTCTCTCTGAGTCAGCCTGAAGCTTCTCTTTCATCCAGCTGTCTGCCTGCGGGATTCATGGGGCCATTTTGCTTGATTGCATTTTCATTGAGGTCGTCACCGGGGCTGATCCCCAGCAAACAGTGGCTCAGAGAGACTCCTGAGCTGTGTAACAATCTTCAGCTGTATGTGTGTGCGCGCGTGCGTGTGTGTGTGCATCTGTGTGTACTCTGTTTGTGTTGCGTGTGAACATGAGTGTAATGACAAGGTCCGTTTATGTTGGGAGCAGCTGCTCTGTGAAGGCAGAACACCTGCTTGCTTGATCTTGCATTCTGCTGCAGTGCTGGTTTTGCAGTGGCTTGAATGCTGTTATGTTCACACTCACTGGTGAATACACTTATGTTCTATTGTGCTGGAAGTCACTCTGGATAAGAGTGTCTGCGAAATGCATGTAAGGCGATGAGATATCACTGCTTGGCCGCAGTGCAGGCTGTAGACACAGGCTGCTCCGTTTTAGGGCAGATTGTACACAGGTCAGTAGGGCTGCCACAGACTGTGTGTTTTAGGGCAGATTCCTGCCAAAGACTGCTCTGTTTTAAGGCAGACTGCTGGCACAGACTGTGCTGTTTTAGAGCAAACTGCTGCCACAAACTGCTCTGTTTTAGGGTAGATTCTTGTCACAGACCGCTGTGTTCTAGGGCAGATTCCTGCCACAGACCGCTGTGTTTTAGGGCAGATTCCTGCCACAGACCGCTCTGTTTTAGGGCATTTTGCATCACAGCAGGGTAAATGCAGGAAATGCAGATTCCGCCTCCCGCCTGTGTAGTTTCCGACTCCTCTTTCACTTCCTCCTTTTCCCCAGAAGTGACTTCATCACATTCAGCAGCTGCGGCTGAGGTGATAACAAGGTGCCTTCTGGGAAATTATGACTCCCTCAGCATCTTTTTCATGTGCCTGGATATCTGGGTGCTTTGCAGACATTCTTGCTGTTGGAATGATTTTTTGCCTGGTGGAATTGTTTGCGTAAATTTCCCAATGGCCAACATAGTAGTGGCTGTGTGGTCATGAGTGTCCGCCCTGACACTGGATGGTTGTGGTTACAAATCCTCGTCCGCTGCCTCTCTCTGCCTGAGGCTGGATCGGGGTGACAGCCCTGTTGTGGACTCTTGTCCCGTCCAGGTGGAAACTCCAACGTGTCACCGAGGCTTAAAACATGGCCCCTGGCTGTATCTTCAGTTATGATATAACTACATACAGAGCAAGCTCTCACATTCCCGCCATTTGTATCTGTCAGGGTTGAATTCCACCTCCCTTTCTATCAGTATCCAGGATGGTTTGGAAGACTCCAGTGTTATTCATGCACTTAACACACTGTGGTTGCTGTCAGTGCTAAAACTGTTCTTGGATAAATAAAACTGGTCTTCCATGGCATACCAAGCAGCTGTAACACAATACTGTAGCACATCATGTTCAGACAGGTTCAGACAGAAAGGAATATCTTGTTTGGCTCGTGAACAATTCTGAATATGTTGCTTGCTCTTCTTGGAAACATGCAATAACTGAATAGCAGGGAAACGTTACCAGTTCCTCTTGTTTGATTCAATTCCATTGTTTCGATCAGCTGTGATAATGTGCCCTTTAGTAAAAGGGTTTTGTCGATAAGGCTCAGACATCTTCTGTATGGAATCGCATTGCTGCTCTTCACTTGTGGCAGGTGAAACAGGGCAGCCATGTTGTTGGGCTTCAGGGGTCATGTACATTGTGCAGATGTTTTCAGCAAACCCTCATGGAACAAACTTGTGGAGCAATTTCCTTCCCTGAGGTGTTTTGTGTTTAGGGTTTCACCAGCGCCATCAGGGACAGTTTAGAATTAAGCCTGAGTCTTGACTGTGGCATCTTCTCATGCTGAGAGGTGAAAATCTAAATCTTGAGGGCAGTGGAGTGCTGAATGAATGAATAAATGGTCACCTAGAAGTAGAGAACATTGAAGTCTGAAATATGCACCTTCTTAGATGAATTCAGGAAGTTCTAGGGGAAATTCAGTTAATGTAAAATTCATGGGCATTCACTGGATACTCGCAAACCTCATTTTCTGTGTTGAGTGAATATAGCTGCACAGGACACTCATGTCCGATGTGGATTTGCCAGTTGGGGTTTCAGATATTTGTGCCGAGCAGCACTCTCTGTTCCTGACCTCGCTGTCTGTGCCAGGGCTGCAGAGTGCCACTCCCACACACGCACGCTCTTACATGCGTTACAGATTACGTAACATTATTAAGATTGGAGATATAGCACTATTGCAGAAATATACATGTTAATAACTGATTCCCTGCATTATTACATGATTTTTAAACTGTGGATGTCTTGTGTTGGGGCCATATTCCCCCGTGCGTAAATGTTCTTCTGCATATTGTTAATATTAATGGTACAATGCAGCATTTGTGGGGATTTGCAGAATATATGCCTGCACATGGCATGGGTCTCCTGTACATTTTCAAATAATGGGTGGTAAGAATGACACAGCAGGGTTATAACTCTACATGACAAGACAAGGACAGGATATGGTTATAACCTCACGTGACTAGACAAAGAACAAGGACAGGATATGGTTATAACTGGATGAAAATAAACTAAGATAAAGGACAGAATACAACTATAACCATAAATTGCTGGACTAAGACTATAACAGACTGTGGATGCTGTGATTGGCTGCGCTGTGCAGCACTAAGAAAAAAGGGGAGTGACCAGCAGGTGGAGGGGGTCTGAGGTACAGGTGGCAAGGGCTAGAGAGAGAGGTCAGCAAGAGCTGCATGCCTTTAAGGCACGGGGGTGAGGGAGTGAGTCGGGATAAAGAGCAGTAAGACTTTAACGGTAAGAGGCTGCATTCCTTACGACTGAGTCCAGCCCTCTGGTTCCGTCCGAGGAACCCTTTCCTTTCTTCTGATTGGACGTCGTGCCGAGGCCCTGACTCTCTGCGGCCGTTGAAGATCCGGTGGCACTACTCACAAAGCGCAGGAGGATCACTGGTGTCATGGCAACGTCGATGTGCTTCCTCAATCTGGCCGAGTTCGTTGCGCCCCTGTTTCAACTTGCTGAATAAATCCCTCCCTTCCACACCCTCGCTGGTGTGCTGGTGAGCGTTTTTGGCACAGACTGGCTTCAGCCAGATTGGTGCGGTTCTTGAATGATGAAAGAGGTGAGTCACTGTCCTTCACTGTACAGTATTACATTATTGGCATTTTGGCAGATGCTCTAATCCAGAGCAAATTACATGGGTTGTAATTTTACCTATTAATACAGCTGGATATTTACTGAAGCAATTCTGGGTTAAGCACCTTACTCAAGGGTACAGCAGCAGTGCCCCGGTCGGGATGTGAACCAGCAACCATTCAGTTACAAGCCCTGCTCCTTACCACTATGCTACACTGCCACCGCATTTACCACGGCATTCTGCAATGCATAAAAAATGCTGGTGTAATCCACTGTCTGTATATCTTTTTATTTTTGTCGGTGTATGAAAGTTGCCAACCTTCCAACCAAGTAGGGCAGTGTCTGTTTTGCGGTCTGATCACATGGCAGCGTCTGCGCTGCCTTGGGCCTGTTTTATCATGATCGGGGTTTCACAAGGTTAACAGCAGTGTTGATCAGAGCGTCGTGCTGGTAGGACATTGGACACTCTGTTCTAGCTGCTATCCCTTTATGTAAATGGACTGACACTGCTGAATCTTGTCACTTTTAAATCTGTCTCAAGTAATGCAAATGATTGAAGGCTGCAGAATGCAAGACAAGCTGAATTACCAGTAAAAGTAGACTTAAGGTTAGCTTATAAGTGAAGATGCCCCAAAACTCATGACTATACTCAGACAGTGGGGTGGGGTTCAGTTTTGTATTGTACTACTTGGATAACGATCATAGCCAGGAAGACAGAGACTTGAAACTGTGCATTTTTAGCATAACCGTCCACATATTTCACTTTGGCGAATAGACTTCACACAGTGTTGTATTTGTCTTCTATGCTGTTATGATTGTTAATAACAACAAGAGAAACAATATTTTTGACTGCACTGACTTGACTTAAACTCTGTGCCAGACATTTATTAGGTGCAGCGGTGCTGACAGAGACACAGAGAATGGTGACCTCATTCTGTCTCCTGTATTCCTTCCATATGTGCACAACTGTGTTCTTTTGTATGCGTGGCTTTGTGACTTTGTTCAACAAGGGTGCAATAGCAGGGCCTAATTGGGATTTGAACCAGCAATCCTTACATTGTCATCCCTGTTTGTGACTGCTACTCCACACCACTGCCCCTATGTCCAAGTCCGGGATGGTTCATAGAGTTAGTAAATTTTTTTTTTGTGCCCTTGGTCAATATAGCAGTCCATCACCAGGCTGTTCATTGCATCCTACTAATACTACCACTAATAATATTGATAATAATAACGTTCCTTCTTGTAATGTGAAATGCCATGCAGAGAGGCTTTGGGCTGATTTGGAAGGTCTTTTGGGGTGATGCTATGGGGGCATGAGAACCCCCATGTGTGAGCCATCAGGGTAGACATTCTAAGTCTGCAACCAGGTTTGTCCTGTCCTGTTTGTCCTGTCCCGACAAGGTTACTCCTCTTAGACATGATCCCTGTCTGTACTGGTCCCCCAGTGGTGGAATGAACTTCCCATGGGGGTCAGGACAGTGGAATCACTGGCCATCTTCTGACACAGACTGAAGACCCACCTCTTCAGCCTGCATCTCAATCCCACCTCCTAACACGTGCTCACCTCTAGTACTTGCTGTTTGTTTTATGTGTCTTATTGTGATGTGTTTTGGATTCTGTGATCTAGTCATGTTGCACAAGTTAACTTAGGGTAGGGCTTGAATAGGGTTATGCTCACACTCACTGGTCTGGGAGTGTTGTTAGCCTGGTCTGACACTGTTGCTCATTTAACCTGAATGGATACACTTATGTTCTACTATGCTGGAGGTTGGTCTGGATAATGAATGCTAAATGAATACAGTGTAATGTAATGTAAAGTCTACTGACAGTAGCTGGCAGGCAATATTCAGATTAGGCAAGGGCATTGGTTATATTATACCCAGTTACCCGTACAAACACTGAACTGAACTGAATATGGGGAGTACAGAATATTGGCATGTCAGCTAAATAGGTTGCAAGCCCATTGCCCTGGTGTCACAGAACTATGGTAACTATTGAATAATTCTTGGAAAATCAGACACTGCGGGCAGGATCAAGCTTTGTTGCACGATATCATGGACAGAAGTACAGAGCTCTGCAGTTCTCTACCTCAAGTGTAGACAAGGTCGAATATATATAATCCTATAATTAAAAATACTGGGAGTAGAATAATTGCAACAGGATACATCTGTTGGGTACATCCTGGCAAAAGCAGAAAAACAACATACCTAATATCACAAAAATAGGCTAAACAATACCCCATCAATAAGCTAGACAATGTAGTGCACCTACAACACCTGCAGTGTCATCCTTAAAAACACATTTGATGAATATGTACATTATTTATGAGAGTCAGCAGAAATCACATTGGTCACATATGCCTGAAAACAACAGGAAGCTTGCCTTCGTCCACAGAAACAGATGTATCAGTTTCGATTTCCCTTGAAAAAATGCCTTTTATACTCCTTTATAGAATTGTTTATACCCAACCATCTGACTGTCACTGAACTGAAATCACAGGCTCTGTGTCCTTCCTGCCCTTGCCAGCAGACCTGAGGTCAGCTTGCCCACCTCAGTCCAAACCTCAACCATTTAGAGACAATTTTTGATTCTGATCTGGGATCAACTGCTAGGGTGCAGAAAGCCTCTATGCCAAATCACTGTGACATTTAATTGTTGCCTCATTTAGAAATAGGCGGTTGCCATTTGTGAACACAAAGATGGCATTCAAAACCCTTCCGAATCTTTGGATCTGTTTGCTAATCAAGCTAATCAATTATGGTGACAACACCATTGTATAAGATTTACAATAAACTGTGGTGGGTCAATCGAAGACAGACATGGGAAAACTCCAGCAGGCTGGTGCACCAGTGTAAGATGGAGCTGCTTTGACTCCTGCATGTTAAATTGGCTGTTCTAGGACACGGCTAGCGGGCTGCTGTGATTGACAGTAATGGTGTAGCATTACATTACCCAGCCAGGAGAGCGGAAGATAAGACCACGATAAAAGCAAACATGCAGCCTGTTTAAGATAAGACCGCGCTTAAAGCAAGCATAAGGCCTGAGGTGAGACCACGCTTAAAGCAAGCATACAGCCTGAGGAGAGACCACGCTTAAAGCAAGCATAAGGCCTGAGGTGAGACCACGCTTAAAGCAAGCATAAGGCCTGAGGTGAGACCACGCTTAAAGCAAGGATGCTGTCTGTCTGAGAGAAGACCACACTTAAAGCAAACTAGTAGTAGTCTGTGTGAAATAAGTCCATGTTTAAGGCACGCTTGCAACCTGTCTGAGATGAGACCACGCTTAAAGCAAGCATGTAGCCTGTTTAAGACCATGCTTGAGGCAAACATGCACACTGTATAAGACCACACTTAAAGCAGGCTTGCAGCCATGTCTGAGAGAAGACCATGCTTAAAGCAGGCATGCTGCTTGTCTTTCATCTGCTGCCTCTGCCTTTGCCTCAGGGATTCTTCCTGTTAATAAGGCTCATGGGACCTGCATTCTTCCCTCTTAAGTTCAAGGTGACAACATTGCAATGGTAGTAATCTGTTTTGCCCCAAGGCGTCCTTGCCCTCTACTCACTGTGTTGGAACTAGAATGCACCATTCTGGTGTTGCTGATGCTCCTGTTTTGCTTCCACCAGGTTGCTATGCAGACACACTTTACTCTTCCATTTGTAGTGATTATAGGGTGGGTGGACCTATAACATGATGTCAATAACTCACATATTTGAACCAATCAAGGTCATTTGCTAATGGGAGCAAAGGGCAGCCTTAGTCATTGTGTGGTTCATGAAACTCAACTCTCCCATCACTGACTGAAATTTCCTCTGTATGGAAAGTCCAGTTCACCCTGTTTACATTGTTAAGAGGACTCACAATGTGACAGACAGCTTGGCCTATGTGATCACTGTGCAAGTTCAGTAACTAAAAGCAAAAGATTCAGGGGTGGCAGTGTAGCATAGTAGTAAGGAGCAGAACCTGAAACTGAAAAGTGCCCACCAGGGCACTGTGGCTGTACACTTGGGCAAGGCACTTAATCCACAATTGCCTCAGGAAACATCCAGTTGTTTAAACAGAAAACATGTAAAAAATTGTAACATATGTAAATTGCTCTGGATAAGAGTGTCTGCTAAATGCCAATGATGTAATGTGAAGGATGGTTTCAGAAAGACTCGGGGGCATGCTGGTGACTGTTTTTGGTTTGCATTTAAAGGAAAGTCAGAACAGCAGAAAAAGAGTACGTGACTCCAACTGTGGAATATCCCGTCAGGCAACATCCTAGGAAGAGAGCAAATGTACGTTTTTTTGTATGTTTGTGTGAGATTCATCCAGCTGATGGTTCAGGCTGACAACTGGACCAGTGCCATAGTGGGAGTGGCCTGGGAAAAGAGAGCTCTCTGTGTCTGTGGCCGTACTGTTCACAGCTGGTCTTCCGTGAAGATGTAGGAAACGTTTCTGAATGAATTCAGGCTGTGCTTTGCTCTGCTCCGTTTTCAGGGCAGGGCACAGTGCATTTTTGAGGACTGGAGAATTTAGTCCACACACTTGAGAACTATTTCCAAATGAAAGCGTTCTACATAAGGTAATAAGCACTTGCAGAGCAGATGGCCTTTGCAGTGCAGATAAAGTAAGTACTCACGGTGTCCAACCAGACATTACCATGGGTTTTGTATTCTTCAGAGAAGAGCTCCTCGTCCTCATGATTTGGGGCAAACACTGTAAACCACCGTCGGCATCTCTTCCTGTTCTGTGTGCCTCATTGCTGTCTCATGGGTCTGTGTTCGAGCACATTGTGTGTGTGGTCTGCGTTCAGTTTCAGTTTTACTGAGAAGCATCTCTTGGTAGCTGGTACCTCTCCAGGCTTCTTTGCGTCCTCTAAGATGAGCTCAGCTGCTTCACTGCATTGTATTACATTGCATTATATTACATTCTTTGAGCAGATGCCCATGTCCAGAGCGACTTTCAGCACAAAAGAACAGAAGTGTATCCGTTCAAGTCGAATGAGCATGTAGGCTCCCTGGGCTTTGTTTTTAGCGTGTGAGTGGAAAAAGGTCTTCATCATTAGACAGGAGATGCATTTTAGAGGACTTTCTCAATCACATTGCGGAGACACTTAAATTACAGTAAAAACAATTGTGCTTGTGTTTCTAAAGCATGCCTGATGCGTGTTAATGTTGATAACATAACATATCTTAAGTAACAATCAGACTCTGTTTTGGCATTGGAGTCCTTTTGTAGTTTTCTAGCTGTTGTTTGGGCATTGTAGTTCTTTTATCTCTTACTGTTGAACAGCGTTGACTGTAGTCTCTAGTGAATAAACTCACAAAAACACAGCCGTGGTGTTTCATCCCCATCTGATGTCATCACAGGAAGTCTGTGGGTGTATCCCAATACTTTAGAGATGAGTCCTTGTGTCTCTTC
The DNA here is from genome assembly GCF_013368585.1 of Megalops cyprinoides. NCBI lineage: Eukaryota > Metazoa > Chordata > Actinopteri > Elopiformes > Megalopidae > Megalops > Megalops cyprinoides. The sequence continues at coordinate 50,215,760 of NC_050583.1, forward strand.
CTCCATTACATGATGATGGCTATGGAGGAGACTAGGAAGAGATGCAAGGAGAAAAGGAGGTACCTAATGCAGTGCAGGAAATGGAACGTCCTTATTTAATTGAAGTTTGTCAATTTCATACGGGCAGATGAATGTCAGAAAAATGTTCGATCCATAAAATTGAAATGTTTCATAAAAAGTCAATTGAATGGTATCGGTCTGACATTATTGCTCATTTAGCTTGATTGGATGTACTTATGTTCTGTGGTGCTGGAAGTCACTCTGGATAAGAGCATTTGCTAAATGAATGTAATGTAATGTATAGTCTTTAAAGTGCATTTAGATTATTACATCACCTCTTTGTGAACTATTCAGAGTGAAAAGTCCATAAGATGCACACAAGTATTGTTAAAATGTAATGCTTTTGTGTTGTGAATTGACAGTGTACTCTGGTTGTTTATGTGTTACATTTTTTTGCATTTCTTTAATAGCTGTAATGAATGCATGTAATGCGACACATGTGCGGGAGTTTACATCATCCTTGAAGCACTCTTTCACATGAGGATGCATTAATACATCCTGGGCCAGAGGAAACAATTGAAGAAATGCCCCGTTTCCTTCATACGTCTTCTATGGAACTGGAGCTGTCCTTAAAGTGATGATCAATTCCCAATATCTGGTCAGGGAGGATGCGAGGACATCAGAATAAGGGAAAGGTCACACAGTTTAGCACTATCGGGATGCATTTTATGGTTGGCTGCTGCCCTTGTTTGCTTTGTGACGTCATCAGTGTGTGACGAACGTCTCCTTTTTCCAGAAGGCCCCGATGAGCAGCAGGGGGAGATGGTGTGTGGGGGTGGGGTTTCTGCCCGGAAGACCCAGGAGGCTGAGCTCTCACAGGTATGGGGTATGGGGGGATGTAGAGTTTTGGCTGTTTTACCCTTTAGTAGTGGCATCTCGTGCATTTTGACTGAAGTGGTCCTCAGTCACTGTGGGTAATTATGGTTAGGGTCAGGAAAGGTGTGGGAAGTGTTTCTTTTTTTTATTTGCCCCTGCCAGGGGCAGGTTAATGAGAGTGGGGCAGCAGTGGGGCACTCTGTGTCTGTATGCTGGGGGGGGTAAGCTTGTAGCGTTGTCTCTGTCTTTGGCAGGATGTCCTGAGTGGGGAAGAGGGGCTCAGTGAGGAGGAGAGGGCGAGGCGAAGGGCGGAGCGGCGTCGAGCCAAGAGGAAGGTGAACACAGTCTCCGCCCCCACACCTCTGTGGCCAATAGCAGCCTCATTCACTACGGCAGTCTGCTGGGCTTGTAGCCCGATTTAAATCCTAAGTGGTGCACTGCTGTAGTAGAGTGCTATTGAAGTGAGTTACATAATCTGAATTACCTGGGTAAGACTCCAGCTGTGTAAATAGACGTTAAGTAAGATATGCAAGTTGACCGACATAACGGCCTCTGACAATTTATAGTGTCGTGCAGTGGAAACATAGCATTGCCTCTCTGGACTTGTGAGAAACCCCCAGTCATACTTGGTTTAAAAACCCAGACCATTTTTCTGTGGTAAAAAATATATTGAAGGATTCTAAACCTCTAAGAAGAGTGCATTACGTTCATTAATGGATTCATTCATACCATTCATTAATGGTAAATTACAATCATTAATGTCTTATCCAGAGCGACTTTCAGCACAAAAGAACATAAGTGTGGAGGTACAGCACGTCTCATCTGCTTTGGCTTCTGACATTTTCATTACAGCGCCAGCGGGAGAGGAAGAAGATGGAGAAAGAGGGGAAGGATGAGGGAGTGGAGGAGGTAAAGAGGCAGCATTCAGAGAGAGAGACAGAGAGAGAGAGAGAGCCTCTATCCCAGGTTCGAAGGTCCTGCGGCACTGAGCGTTGCTTCTCGGGTTCTGCAGGGCGGTGAGGAAGAGGAGGGCGGTGCAGAGCTGGAGTGTGAGGAGAGCGAGGAAGAGGATGAGGAAGAGGAGGAAGAGGAAGAAGTCATCCCTCGCTGCAAGGACAGGCTCGCCCCCCCGCTCGCTGTCTCAGGGAACAAAACCAACCGGCAGCTCCCGCCCAGCTCCTGTGAAGAGGTCTCTCATGCCTGTGTCCTATATATCGAGTACAAGAGCTCCCTATCCGTAATATACACCTTAGCCAGGTGCATGCTAATATGGACATCCCTGATTACATTTTCAGTATGATAAGCAGCGTATTAATGCAAAAGGTAAAGGAATGGTATGCATATTTAAGTAGTTATGCTGTAACCCAACATTTCATGTGCATATTTATTTAATAGGGGGTTGGGAACCAGAGGCAATGACCGATGTGAATATTCAATTTTGCTATTCGCAAATAGGCCAGTGGTGAGGGCCTTGTACATGGAATGTTGTTGCTAGATAAAGTAACAGAGTGAAACTCAGGTGTGAGAGTTGTGCTTTGGAGCTGTTTTAGTGAACTGGCCACACCCCTCCCCCACTCTGCAACCCCGCCCCCTAAACTAGGAGCCGGAGTGGGACGTCAGCAGTGCCTTTGTCGCCAATGCCGCCAGTCACATCCGACCAAAGGGCAGGACCAAAGCGGGCCCGGGGTCCAAGGAGAACAAGGAGAACGAGGGCAGGTCCAGGGAGGTGGCCGTCCCGGTAAGCCTCCAGCTCAGCATGCTTCCTGAGGGGCGTGTACCGGCTGCGTGCTGTCATCTCGGCTCCACCCCCTGCAGGCCTTTCAGCCCCGCCTTGTCCAGGGAAACCTGACACCATGGTTACCACCACTGGCTCATTCGTTAAAGAATGGGAAGTCCCCCCAGGGTGGGTGAAGTAAGTTGTGAAGTACGACTATTCCGGAATGTTGTTTGTCAGACGGCCGGTGAAATTGCAGCGAGCTGCCTCGCTGGAGACTCTACCTGTCTACCTGCCTTTTTGTCTGCACCGCACTCGCACGCGCCTCAGGTGAGGCCTTGTGCTGAATGGCTAATTAAGAACAAAGCCCCGGGGGGCTTCGGTGGGGAGGCCTGTCTGGGTGCCCTGCGGGGTCGCCCGGAAAGATCCTTCTCTTGTTGACACTGTCTGTGTGGGTGTTGTTTCAGGTGAGCGACGGGGACGACGTGACAAAGAGGAGCGCCTCCCTCACAGGTGAGTCCCGGGCGAAGCCGAGGGCGCTTCAACTCGATGCTGCTAAGCTCGCGTGGAGTGACCCGCTGACGGCTCGGTCAACAGGTTCATTGACAGAACAGGCCTGAACAGGCGTTCGCATCGGACGGTCGCGTGAAGAAGCCGCAGGGGTGAAAGCTGACCTTAGCGGCGGCGGGGAGGCGTCCGTACACAAGCGTGCTAAATGTGACCCCAGTAACTCCTCTCCCACAGTGCCATCGAAAGTGAAAAGCACTCAAGACTTTCCCCTCCACTGCTTCGGACAGTAATTACCTCATTTGAACAAGCTCAGGTTGAGCAATAGCACATATGGTGCAGCTCACGGGTTTGAAACGCTCTGTTCTTTCAAATTTTTCCCAGGCTTGGATTCTGGGAAAAAGAACTATACAAAAGCGAACGCCCCCTCCCCCCCTCCGTCGTTTTGGAGAGTCACACCACAGACAATATCTTATGAGGAAATCTGCTCTCCTAGCATCTTACAGAATCACCCCCACAGTTCTCTGTTTGACCAGACCTTTGTGACTGTAAATTATAGAGGCCTGTGAGTTTTTAGTGCTTATTCATTGTACATATGCTGTTCAAACAGGGCACCTGAAAAATCAATGCATGAAGTGGGAGAGTAACTATCCATCACAAAATGAGTTATTTATTAAGGTGAATATGCCAGTGTATGTATGAACAATGGGTTGCTCAAAAGCAGGTGACAACAGAAATCAAAGCAGACATTTGCTTGAATGCCTGACTCAGCAAAGCAACAAGTTCCAACCCTGATGTCTGCCTCAGGCAGGGATCAGCAGTTGATCTCCTCCTGGCTCATTTTAATAATTGTCTTTATGTGTATTGATTTCCTGTTTCTTAATGTTGGTATTTTCACATTTTTTCTCTCTCCAGAGAAAGGGATCAGACTGGTCGAGCAAGGGCAGTATTCTCAGGCCATCAACATGTTTACAAAAGCTATTCGCTACAACCCCAACGATTACAGGTACCGCTTCACCGCCACCGGCGCTGGTTGAACTTTAACCCCCTCTCCTGGGAATTTACTCTCTGCCAGTCACATATACATTTGCCTTGACTGACAGTCCTGCTCCCCTCCCTAATGTTAGCTAGGCGATATAGAGCGCTATCAGTAAACTTGTACAAGTTTTCAGTTTTCCAGTGATAGCCTATGGAGGGATCATGACATCATACTTGCTTGGGGACATTGCATGATTAGGGCTGAGCCAATGGCTGCCAGCCAGTCCAGTTGCGGCGCACGCCATTGGTCTCTCACCGACTCATTTGTGACACTGTGGCAGGTTCTTTGGGAATCGCTCCTACTGTCACGAACGTCTGGAGCAGTACGACTCTGCCCTCTCCGACGCCGAGCGGTCCATCCAGCTGGCTCCCGATTGGCCCAAGGGCTACTTTCGCAAGGGGAGGGCGCTGATGGGAATGAAGGTGGGAGCTGGAGTCTGTCTTTCAGCCAATGGGAGAGGGAGGCTCTGTGAAACCCAAGATGGGCAGAGCTAGTGTATGCTGTTGATCACTGATTGACCTTGAGACTTTCCTCTCTGCAACAAGACACTGACTGATATCAGTGAGTCACTGATAACACAGGGAGTCCCCACCCAGTTTTGGGTTTGTAAAGCCTTGTTCTGCCATCACTACCCATTGTGTGTTGCATATGTCTGTGTTAATAAGAATGACTCAGGAGTGTGTGTATGTCAACATATGAGTGCCTGCATTTTCTGATGCCATCTAGTGGCCATCAGACTAACTGTGTTTCACCCTAATACAGTGTGTGGGTTTGTACTGTATGTGTGACCCCTGTGTTATGTATGGCTATACCTCACCTTTCTCTCTGACCCCTGTGTTTTTGTGTTTGTCTGTAGCTAACTGTTCTGTGTAATGACTGCTGTTGAGTATGTCCCTGTCTGACCTTGGTGCTTGACGCCTGTGTTACTGTGATTGACAGTAGCTGACCTTTGACCCCTGTGTGTTCGTGACTCAGAGGTACCCAGAGGCAGAGAGGGCCATGGAGCAGGTGCTGCGGTTGGATAAGGACTGCCAGGAGGCGCAACAGGACCTAACAAGATGCCAACAGCTCATGGTAACTGGGCTGTGCCATATCTGATTGGTTGATACTGATAAACCGATTTTTCCCATTGGATAAAATACACAAACTCCTATTGTTTCATCATCAGCTTTGTTTTGCTTCTTTTGTTGCATCATTGTTTCTCACTTTCTCAGCTAATTATAATGTACACTGGGAAATGATGCAAGGCTGAGACATCTGCTCTCCAGTATCTCTTGCAAGTGATGGTTCCAGAAAATGTGCTTTCTCAATGTTATTTTAATTGTCCAATAATACACCTGGTTGATCACCTAATAGCCATTACCAGATAAAGTGTTTCTGCCAGAATGTGTAGACTATCCTGACTTGTTTCTGTTTACCCTGTTTTGGACATTTTGTAACAATAAATCATATTTAAAATATATCCTGTCTACTACATCAGGACTGCCTTGGTCTAGTTTTGGGTTTGAAATCAATGTTTTTCACTCTATTATCTGATGGTTTTCTGATGTCTGTCTGTTGGGCAGGAGCTGAGGTTTGATGAGCTGCAAAGCGTGCAGCTACTGGAGAGGTTTACCACAGCACACGCTGTGCTGAGCTCCCCAGAGGCCGTCAGAGGTACCGACAGCTGGAGGGAGTGCTTCATGAATGAATGTGGGGACTTGCACTGCCATACATGACCAGAAGAGGGCAGCAGAAGAGCTGAGAGACAAAATGAGCTCTAAAAACTATGATACAGGATCTTTAGACTAAGTTGTGGTTTTGTTAGTATTTGGTTGTTCAGCGAAAGGTCATTGTGAGTCATGATCTGTTGCTGTCAGTGCTTACACAGCTCTTTGTCACAAACGTCAGACTCTCTGTTGATAATGACACTATCCTCATTCTCTTCTAGCGGGAGATGCTATACCGGACCAGTCTGGGTGAGTGAACACTTTTATTTATTTATTTTTTTTAATAAATGCGACAAGACTGGATCACGTTAGTGTTAATTCTGTCACTGAAAAAAATTCTCAGTTGTGTCTTGCAGTCTGACAGTCCTGTTTAGTATGGCATCTCTTGTGATCTAGTGACACATGGTATGGTAGTATGTATGGTGGTATGTGTACTTGGCTTCTGTTAGCTTCTAGGCTGTCTAGTTTCAGGTTAGCACTGGTTAACTTGTGCTAGTGCTTGAATAGTGTTGTGTTCACACTCACTGGTCTGGAAGGTGCTGTTTGGCTGGTCTGTCACTGTTGCTCATTCAACTTGGATGGATACACTTCTGTTTTCTTTTGCCGGGAGCTGCTCTGGATAAGAGTGTCTGCTAAATAAATGTAATATAGTGTAATGTAATCTCTTGCTGTGCGCTTGTAAAGAACGCCAACCTCATGTTCACTTAAAAGGCTAGTCTGTTCTGCACTGACGGTTGTTGTTTTTGTCCCACCTCCAGGGCCCCGTGCCCGTCTCTGTGGGTGGGGAATGTCACTACGGATGTCACAGAGAAAATGCTGAGAGACTGCTTCAAAGCGTAGGTGTCGTGTGCGTTTCTGTGTCCGTGTGTTTTTCCTCTGGTGAAACAAATATTTACTACCCACTATGCTCTGTAACTTTGGGGCAACTGATTGTCCCCTCAGCCATGATGCCTGTCTTTACTAGTCCTCTAGTGGTGGAATGAACTTCTCAGGGGGGTCAGGACAGCAGAATCATTGGCCATCTTCTGATGCCATCTTGGATGGTTAGGGTTCTGTTCTCTTTAGCTGAAAGTCACTGTGGATACGAGTGTCTGCTAAATGAATGTAATTTAAGGTAATGTAATGTAATACAATGAGACGTTGTGCCTGAATGGGTCTTTGACCTGTGCCCTTGCTGCATTGTGGTTACCCGAAGTGTGAGTAAATCCTCTCGGCTTTGCGCCTGCTGCCCCCTGTCTGTTCCTCCCGCAGGTGCGGGGAGATTGACAGCATCCGCGTCCTGCACGAGCGCTTCTGTGCCTTCGTCAACTTCAGGAACGCCAAAATGGCTGCCCGTGCCCTGGAGACGCTGCAGGTCAGTGCTCGAGTCACATTTCTGTTTTGTGTCAATTGTGTTTTTTTTTTTTTCCAACCCGATTGCAACAGGAATTCAAAACGAACATTCAGATAAGATCTAATCAGGCTGCTACAAAATGCAACCCAAACATGTCACGACAAAAACAAAGAATGAAACATTAGGAGTATTATGGTAATTGTATGTCATGTGCAGGTGAGTGCCCTGTGTGTTTCTTATGTCCAGGGGGTGGAGATTGAAAACACCAGGCTGGTAATTCGCTACCCAGACCGTCACTCACAGAGAGTCCCGCCCTCCCCACTGAGGACCACCCCTTCTGTCCCCCCACAACAGGCTGCTGCCGCTGGGTAATTACACATCACCCTCCCATCCTGCCACTCACACACACACACTCACACACACCCATACACACATACACACACACACACACCATCACCATGTATTTGACTGTGTCAGCCAATGAGGATGATGATGCATGTGTTGACCATGGCGTTGACAGTAGTTATAATTGAAGATGGTGACAGTGGCATTGACTGGGTTGGTGACAGTGACATTGACCCAGGTTTGTGAGTGTGACATTGATGGGGTAGTGAGATGACCATGGCATTGACAGGAATGGTGACTGTGGAAAGGACCAGGGTAGAAACTGAGGGAGGTAACTGTGATGTCATCTGTGTGTCCCAGGCCCAGACGGCGAGGCCCCGTCAACGGTGACGAGTGCTACTTCTGGAGGACCACCGGCTGCCACTTTGGGGACAAATGCCGCTACAAACACATTCCGGAGCAGCGAGGCCGAGACCAGAAGCCCTTGCACCCCTGAGAAGTCTGTGCCCCGCCGCTTGAGGAGGACCTGAGACAGGGGGGTGGGTGGGAAGCCTAAGAAACAAGGGGAAAGGGGGCGGGGGACTAGTTGCTGAGTCCTAAAGACTGCTGGCCACCTGCATGTTGGGGGGGGTGACTGCATTCTAGGTACTGCAGCAGTGTAAACCTCTACCTGTTCCCACCAACTGCAAGGCCTCTGTCACCTTGTCAACCACAGTCTTGGATTAGCTGGAAAAAAGTGAATCCATGGTTACGGGCTGCAGTTAGCTTCTCATGTTGTCATTCATCTGGTGTGTCTGTGTCCAGCACTAGGGCTAGTACTACCCCCTGAACCCCTTTTTAAACTCAGCGCTGACACCAAGCAAAAGTACAATAGCAGATTGCCTTGATGTCCTTCCTTCAGTTGTCTACATACCGTAGTCTTAAAGGATAGGCCTCTGTGAGCTGTTTAAATTAAGAACAAGTATACAGTGAAATAAGACTGGCACAGTGCATGGCAATAGTATTGATACGTACACCACCGTTTATGCTCATGGTTTACCGTTTCAAAGTGTTTTTATTAATAACTTTGTGTTTGTTTTTGTTCAGTTGAGAGACAAAGGAAAGCACTCCAGGGAGACTGAGCACTGGCCCTGACCAAAAACTTTCTTTTAGTTTCATCCTGGCATTAAATGCAAATTAGCACATCAGTATCCGAAAGATATTCTCTTGATATTAGTCTTATTTATCCCATACATTTAAACCTCTAGCTCTGAAAAGCTCTTTATTTGCCATCACTATTTTTTTGCTTGTTGGTGCTGTTATTTCTCTCTGGTTTTAAACTCTCTTATCTGAGATTTTAATTGTTCATTAAACACCCGCTCCCCCAGCCCATACATTTCTGGTTACGATAGCTTGTAAGTTCACACTGTGCTTGGGTGTGGACCATTGAAGCTGGCATTTTACAGTATCTGATTCAATATTTGAATTAATTACAAAGTTTAGCATTGTCGATTGTCATTTCTGTCCTAACCAGCTTGGTAGAGGGGACAATACAGTGTTTTTACCCCATGTGATATTCGCAGTGGGACTTGGAGCTGTCTTTTGGTCGCTGCCTCTGTGGAAGCTAGACCTTATGTTGTGGTACCCCTTCCTACCACTAGATGTCAGGCTTTTATGTAGTATGGCACAAAGGGCAGAAAGCTTTTGCACTGAGATTTGCCTGAGAACACCCTTAGAACTTTATAATTATTGTAATTTTTGACATTTGTATTGCAGTCCATGGCATGTGTGGTCTGATACCAAAATCAATAGATTCTGTATCAGCTCACTTAATAAATAACACTTTTATTATGAAAACCAAACCGTTACAACTTTATATTTACACAACTTGTGTTTTCTTCCATAACAGGGCATCCAGCAACCTTACCCACTCAGTGCTCTGGTTTGGTTGGAACTGAAACAATCTGTTCATGTGGTTCTTTTCACTTATCCATCTTGGCTGTAGCTCTTGGGGCCTTAGGACAGGTTTGCGCCATTCAGATTGAACACTGATGGTTTCAGCAGCTCTCCTTTAAACCAAAGGTTCTGTCTTTTAAAGGGATTTGCGCTTGGTCTCCGCTGTTGATGTGGAAAACGGTAGTCTTTATAATTCCTTTCCCACCCAGTCTGCACCGTGGCCAGTTCTTCTAAGAGGACCTACTTATTCCCTATGCACTCTGGGATGAGTCAGCAAAGTTTAGCAGTCTAGCGTGTGAGAAAATCACAGTGCTCGATGGTACGATTCTTCTTACTCTGTTTTTTTTTCCCTTTTTATGCAAGCCTGTTTGGAGCTGGCAGTTTCACAGTATGCTGGCCTCACTGCGACGACCTCAGCAATCACGCAGGAGCTGTGAAGCGAGGCAGATGCGATCCTCCGATATACTCTCACACAGCCAATGGCTATTTTCTGCACTGCAAGTTCCACAGTGGGCCACAGTGAAGTGGGTGCTGATTGGAGGATGGGCACTGCTCTCTGAACCCATGCTTCGTGTGTGCAGCATTGTTTTTATGTCGCGTCCTTCTACAGTTCACCTGCGTGCACCTTCAGCCAGGCCAGCTTCCTGTATACCTGCACACATCTTCAACTAAACATAATTAACGGCAGTATCCTGTACATTCCTCTGAGCAGCAGTGGATGCCAGCTTGAGTACTGTAGCGTTACTGCTGTGTTAGGGAGAAAAGGGGCGTGAAGCCATGTTTGATCCCGCTGAAATGAGAGCATGGAGTCAGCCTGTGAGACAACCTGAAAATGTGCCAGCATCACTCTGAATTACTCGAGACGTTGCACAAAGTTCTCCTCGATGACAGGGATTGCAGCAGCTCCTGTTTGGTCACCACTTGATTTTGTGTTTGCTGAACAAGGAGAGGAGAAATCATTCACAGCTGTTGGTGACGACTCCTCATTGGCAGGAAAAAATCTAGTGTCAGTAGTAGAAGAAAGAATGCTAAATGGAAGCTGTAGAGTTCGCCCAACCAAAAGCTGTTTTTTAAGAGGTGCTAAAATTCCTTTGCTCATTCATCAACACTCCTCTCTGGAGCCACAAGCTAACCGAAAAACTGTACCTTATTTATTTATTTAGTTTCTCTTCATCGAGTGGCTATGAAAAGACCCTCACAGGTTGTTCTCATTTTGGCTGTTTTCTCCTCACGCTGGAGTTAATTATAAACACTAATAGACCTTAATTACTGATCTTTATGAAGAACCGGCCCATTTTAATTTCAGGTTGTCGGGAGGTTTGCGTGTTAGAGTAGGGAACTGAACAATAATTGAGCCAGCAATCGTGGAAAGTGGATGTGAACACTGCCTGCTCCTAAAGGGAGATGACTGGAGCAAATTCCCTGTTGCTCTTCAGCAGCTGTGCTTTTTTTTAAAATAAAATTCCCCTTTTCTCTCGATGTGAGGAAGCCACTTAGTCCGTTGGCCTGTTGAATGCCATGGCAACCTGGATGGGCACAGAACTCAGAACAGCTGCCTTAGTATTGTACCCAATGGGCATGACTGTTATTGCCATGTCTGTGACTACAGCATTGTGGGGAAGAGAATAAAAAAACCTGGGGATGTAGAAGTGTTCTGAGGGAGCAGGTTGAACAGTGAGGATGGGGAGGCTCTGAGGCGCAATGCTGACATCCATTTTCTGGTGACATCCGAGAGTGAACTGCTCTTAACCGCTCTTAATTTCTTTTATACTTATTAACAAAGTCAATACAGGGTACCATAAATATATGCATAGTGTTCATAACACAAGAAACTACTGTTGGAGGAAAAGGAATAGATTTTTATTTTAGGGAAAAATTGTTGTCTTGAGTTGGTAACACATCCGAGTGGTCTTCATCTTAGCCCCTTCTACATTTGGGGAGGGGCCATCAAAGTGCCTGTCCCCTTCCCCTCCCACTCAGGAACTACCATAGATGTGGGGGAAAAAATTCCGGATGTGAAAGTCAGAAAATCGCTGATTCCTTTTTTTTCTATTCCAAGAGCTGTACTCTGCTGGACACACTGTGAGACAGCAATGGAAATGCAAAAAAGTGCCTGACATTCAGTCACATTTCACTGCTGTTTTTTTTTTTTTTTTTTAGTAACACCAGTTATATTTTGTGGTTTTGCAGTGATTTAATTTGTAGCTCTATAATCCCCACCCTTTCTTGAATTGCTGTTTCAAACACCGTGTTTTTTTTTTTTTTTTTTTTTTTTCCCCTCCAAAAGGTTTTTTGTTAAGTTGACTATTAAGAGAAAATGTTTACCAAAGAAATCATGCGAATGTTTTCTTCAGTATCTTTTAACCTGTCTTTTGTTTTATTTTGTGGTCTTGTGCGGAGTTGCTGCCCAAGAGCACAGTGGAAAGTACATTAAACTCATTTTAATCTCCTCTCCTTGTCTGCTTCTGTTCTTTCATTTATCTCCCTGCCACTGCGGCATTGTTCAATGTGGGTGGTATTCTCAGGGCTAGAAAGCAGTTTAAAAGGGAAGAATACAGATCTCATCAACAACGTGCTTATGCACCTCTGTAAAACAATCACTGCTTTTCAAATAAGCTGTCTTTTATAGGGCACTTAAAGCCCCTCAGGATTAACAAAGCAAATGATGTAAGGTCTCAGTGTGTTGTGGTAGCTGAAGGTGGCCAGATGAGTCTGTACCAACCACTAGGGGGCGTAGTTTCCACTGAACTGTCAGTGCTCTGAGTTGTCTTCCTTTTTTCTTTAAAAAATCAGAAGTTTAGTTTCCTCAGAGTCGAAGTTGCTCACAATCTGTCAGTAGCACGACAGGAGTTTGGAACATGTTCTTCCAAGGCTTTGGCAGAATTCAGTGCAGCAAACCTGCAATGGAGAAATATGTCATGCTGCGGTATTGGCTCCTTTCTGTCGTGCTTCTTTACCACAACGTTATAATCACAAGTACGCGAATAACAACTCCTCGGAGGCTGAAGCTTTTTGAGTAAACAAGAGTTTTGCATTATTAACAGCTGGCATTATGGGTTCATAATATCAGGTTCCATAATGTGTGGCCTCTGGGTATTGTTTGGAAATTTGTGCTGATCCCATAGCTGTGCCGGCCTGGAGGGGGAGTGGGTCTCCGGTGAGGTCCCAGAGCTCTGGCGGTTCCCAATTTCAAACTGGAATCTACTCATGACACACTGATATGAGGAGCAGGTGTGTGGAGGTCAAATGCAAATGTTTTGAATTTGTCGATGTCTGAAGTAAATGCATATGCATTATATTTTATTTTCACTGTGATATTTTATGGAAGTGCAGTATTTGCATCTGCACACATTGAACAATGTGTATTTTAATTGTTTTTGCAATTGGAGCATTTTACACATGTATGAATGGTTATTCATATTTATGATGAGGTCATTTGGGGTCGGTGAGATGGTATGGAATGGGGGGGATGACTGCTTCAGTAATGACAGAATGCTGCTCAGGAAGTCTAAATATGGAAGCATAGTGCTTAAATGGCCACATGTATTTGCATTTGACCCATGTCTGGCTGCCAGTTTGAAAATATTTTCTTCTTCACAGGAAAAGTACATCAAATACTTAAATACATATTTTCACTTGATTCATGTGTGCGGGGCAGGCTATTTTATCCAACACTTTTAACAGGAAGAATATTAAATTTAATTCAGATGCGTCTTGGAGTCCGGCAGAGAAATCTCTCAGAAGCCTGTCAAGTAAACAACAGAACTCAACCGTAACTGGCCTACAAGGATAGCGGTAAATGCAACCACATGACATTTCATTGTGAAGTTTTCAAGGATTTCTAACACTCAGTGAACATTAAGAAGCAACCTGTTAACAAGGGAGTGATGTCATCCTCACTACGGGGGGGGGTTTACAGAAACCCACCCATGCACCCCTGCTCAGTGTCCTACAGTGGTGACGTCATGCTCATCAGGAAGAGAGATACCACCTCCTATGGCCTGTGTGTTAAGACCACTTCACATGTGGTTATTTTTTTTCTAAATGTCATTACCTTGCAAAATGAGCAATTAAAAACCCCACACATATTGTTTTTTCTCTCAATATGTACAAAGAAAAAATCACAGCCAGTCTTCACAAAGCCTCCACAAGTGGGTCTTCAGAAGAGGGTAAATAACTGGCTCCTCCTCGCTCTCCATTCATGGGAGAAAGCCGAAACAGCGAAAAAGAAAAAAAATACCAAGGAGGTGCCATGATTCGCAAAGGCAGCTGTTTATTGTTGAAGAGCACGTATTTATCTCCAACCACTGCAAACCGCGGGTGGAGAGAGAGAGAGCGAGAGAGAGAGAGAGAGGGAGGGAGGGAGGGAGAGAGAGAGAGACAGAGAGAGAGCGCCAGGGCTCCCGGGGTGTAATTACAGAGGCAGAGGCACCTCTCCTTAAAGTTGCAGCCTTGTGTAACCGCTCACATGGCCTGACCCGCACGGTCACGCTTGCGCTCCACCACGCGAGGGGGTTAGGGGGGGTTTACCATCATGTGCACGTCGCACACGCGTTTGAACTTTGCGTGTAGCATGTACGCGCAATGTGACGCAGAGTCTAAAACATCGCATAGCCGCCGCTGGTTTGAACACATACCGCTCGTCATTCACTGGTTGCTTCTATTCAGTTTCAACGTACACTTTTATTAACTTACATTATTTATGTGCCTATGTTATGTGCAATATGTGCAGATTATGCAGGATCCGCATCATCCATTTATACAGCTGGATATTTACTGGAGCAATTTGAATTAAGTACCTTGCTCAAGGCTACAACAGCAGTGCCACATTTTTTTTTTAATCAAACTGCTAACGTGCGGGCAACAAGCCCCGGTTTTGACCGCTACACTCAGCTGCATCCAGAGGAGTGTCTGTCCTCCTTCCTGTTGCACTGATGTCCAGCACAACTTTTTGTAAAATGTTTTTCACCCCTGTTTGCAAGACGTGCTTTCGTCTTTGGTGCAAATATTGACCACAGTGTTTGCAGTGAAGACGAGCATGGCCAGTGGTGCTGGGTGTCCTGGGCAGACAGGGTGACTTGGCTGTGGGTTTTTTTTGCATGTGCCCTGATCACCCTAAAGGATTTCTCCTTGAGTAGATCCTTCTGATAGGGACCTGTTCTTTCTGTCTTGGTTAACCAAGAGGGGAGGGAAACCTCGGGCACACAAACAACTAAATTGCTAGCTTTAGATTGAGGGAAAACAAACCTTCCAAAAAAAGCCTGAAATAATAATTATATTGGTCTGGCCAGCTTGAAAGCTTTGCTGATTTTCCTTTCCCAGTCCAAGTTGCCCAGTTGCACATGTGGTAATATCCTTGAGAACTGCCAAAGGATAACATTATACAATACTATCATAAACAATGCTTGATAATTGTAACTATCAATGGGTTTGTTTTTGCTGCCGAAAGTTGTTTCTCTTTACACAGTTTGAGCGAAACCAAACACATTTTATAGACAAACACATGGTATGACTTCACGGACATGCTCTGGGTAAGTCAGAAACTATCCTTGCAAGCCAGAAAACCAGATGTAGCTGGACCCACAGAACAAACCCGCACCAGCACTGGAGGGATGCGCAGAACACAACAGAACCCAGTTCAGTGCCATCTATCCTCTGAGGAGAAAAAAAAACACACCGCTATTAATAACCGAAAGCCAAATGAAGCTTTTGCACAACTTAGGATACTGTACAGAAAATATGTGACAGTAGCAGGTTATGTAGGATACTCAACCTGAGCAGGTAAGCTTGTCTTTTGTCCTTCCTGGTTCAGGTTATCAGGTGACAAGGATTTGTGCAAAGGATACCCCTTCCAAGTTTGCTAGTTGAGGAAGCCCAAGGCGGACGCAGCAAGTGGAAAAGGAGCATTGAGAAGACCCCTCCGATTTGGGCGAGAGACCAGCTTATTGCAGTTATTGCACAAGCCTGTGGCTTTTAGGGAGCCCCAGACAAGGAGGTGCCCACTGTGTGGTCCCGGCTGCTTGTTTTGGACGCTCCGTGTGTAATGCGCCGTGCTGTTCCCGATTGCGGACCTGCCAGGGAGTTCCGCCGGCCCAACTCCTCGGCAGAAATGGACCGACGGACCGTTTACAGGCAGAGGTCAAAATGAAGAACGGGCAGGAAGCGGAGAGGGATGGGGATGCTGAAGATTTCAAGTAGGCAGCAGTGCGGCATAGCAGTAAGGAGCAGGGCTTGTAACCGGAAGGTTGCTGGTTTGGTTCCCTGCTGAGGCACTGCTACTGTACCCTTCGGCAAGGTGCTTAACCCACAACTGCCTCAGTAAATATCCAGCTGTATAAATAGATAAACTTGTAACCTATGTAAGTCGCTTTGGGTAAGAGCGTCTGCTAAATTACAATGTCACTTAAGGCAGCAGTGTAGTATAGTGGTAAAGAGCAGGACTTCTAACCAAAAGGTTGCTGGTTTGATTCCCCACTGGGGCTGCTGCTGTACCCTTGGGCAAGGTACTTACCCCACACTTATCTCAGTGAATATCCAGCTGTATAAATGAATAAAACTGTAACCTGTTTAAGATGCTCTGGATAAGTGTATCAGCTAAATGACATGTAATGTTATATTTTTGTGAGGCTGATGTGTGAATTAGGGGCGCCAGGCTGAAGCATGGTGATACAGCCTGACACAGGCTGCCCTGGTGTTTTAAAGACACAACTGCTGAAAGTCCGGGAGAGATCGTGCTAGGCTGAGCAGGGTTTCTAGAACATTCTTTTGTCAATCAGAAGTGCTCGATCAACTCCTGTGCAATGCCCGACACACAACCATCGAGCCAATCACAGGGAGCTTGCGAGCTGGAGCCAGTGTCACTGGGTTGTAGACAACAGGAAGTGGCCTGTCGCCTTCGCTGGGCAGCTTAACTGTTGAGCCTCATGCAGAGCAGAACTGAGAATTCTGGAGTAACTACACAGAGTGTTTCTATAAACAAAAACGATCTTACACACTCTTGATTTTATCACTGAATTCCTGTCAAGAGATGAAACTGATGTGAAATTAGTCTTTTCTCTTTGTGGGATGTCCTTTGTTTTACTTTAGATTAAAAGTGTTTCTTGTGGTCAGTTCTTTGTGCCCAGGCCTCTAACGGTTTTAAAGTACTTTAAAGTTGCACCACGTATGATTTATATATATATCATTCAAATACAATATTTAGACAAGACTCAGGGAAACTTAAGTGAAAACACAAAACACAGAATTACCTGTGGATCAAATGTCATCAGTCATTTTGCTATAGAACAATGAAAAGAGAAAAAAGACAAAAAAATCTTTAAAACGACAGTGGATGAAAATGATTGTAGATAGAAGGAGGGAGAGAGAGAGAGAGAGGGAGAGAGAGAGGGAGAGAGGGAGGGGCGAGGAGGGATGGAGAAAAGAAACTGAAGGGAGGGATGGAAGAGAGGAGGCAAAACCCAATACCTCGAGTTTAGCACCCTCCTTCACTCATTCACTTTCTCTCAGCCCAGGGTGAGAGTGGCTCTGGACACAAGCAACTCTCAGGTGAGTCACACTTCACCTCTGAGCCCCGCGCCTCCTCTACAATCTGCACTGAGCCATTGTCTGACTAACCTCTTTATCCTCTGTTCATTGCTTTAATTTATCGTATCACATGTGTCAGTTGCAATTAAGCTGCCACTGCATGTGCTTTTTGCACATATTCATAATGCAATTCTTTTTATTGATTTATCCCAGCGTCTTTCTTTCATTGTTTTGTCTGATTTTTTAGTGCCTTGTACATAGCTGACAGGGGCACATGAATGTTTGCTCACAGCTTTGGCAGGTAGACCAAGCCTCGCTACATTTAGTCTTTGGTTTTTCCTTTTCAGGTTTGATGTTTGTTAGTGTGTTGTCATTACTCTTTGGCAATGTTTTCCCGCTACCAGTGATGCTAGGATTCACTTAGGTTATCTTGGAATGGTGTGAAAGGAACTGAGTTATTTGCATTTACTAATTATATGTCTGGTTTTGGAATGTATTTGTTTTTTCATAGATTTGTGGCTGTTTCCTTTCTAGCTGCTGGAATGTTGAATGTCTGACTCCAGGCAGAAAAATGTAAAGTACATATTTGTTAGAAACTTGAGTGGCACTCCCTTTGGCATAAAGAATTTTTAGCATTATATTTTTATGTATTTAGTTAACATACCCTGATTTATGACCCTGTATGTACAGATATATATCACTGGAGCATATACCAGAGGCTAAACTAAAAACAAAACAAAAACAGCTTTTAAATAGATTTAAAGTGTCTGTGAGATACTGCATTGACTAGATGCCTGAGTAGATCGGCTATATCAGAGTGTTAGCCAAAATAAATCACAGAGCAGAGAAAAAATATTGGACAGCTTACTGCTTTGGTTAGAGTAGAGCATTTGAAGTCCATCAGTGCAGGCAAGTTTTTTTAACCATGTACGAGAGGACGTGCAAAGAACGTTCCTGCGCGATAGTAGGCGCTAGGGAGACAAAACTCAGCACTGTGTACTTTTTCGGAATTCCAACCCAGGTGAGGCAATGCATATTTTGTAAACCAGGGTAACTACATCGGGGGTTGGATTGTCTTTTTACATCAACAGGAAAACGAAATGATTATTAGTAACGACACAGTATTACCTATTTTAATCATGAAATAGTTATTCAGTTTAACTATTTATCTATAGATCTAAAGCGCATGTAATCTCCACAACAATCGCATACAAGCATTTATAAGTAGCTTTACTACAGTATATGCGTAATATAACAATATTAAATCCGAATTTATAGGGTCGAGATACTCGATTAGCCTACCATATTTATGTTTGCTTGCGCTCTTATTTGGATCGTAACACCTATTTATTGTAAGAACAACAACAAAAAGACATGCCGTCTATTTGTGACATCCTTGAGATTTGCTTAGATTGGAAGCAGGATAACCACTATGACATTTGGAGCACCGGTGATTTATGGATGCTTAGCAATGCTTGGTCTTCCTTGACAGTTAATTCGTTTTTTCTCTCCCCAGCAGACGCCTCTACGTCGACATAAACGATGCTGGGCCTCTTACTGAGCCCCGTGCTTTTCCTCGTGGCGCACGCGCTCCCCTCCGCGCCCGGGTCCTTTCGGGTACGCCTCGCGGGCAACCGGCAGCGCGAGAACGAGGGCCGCGTGGAGGTGTTCTACAACAACGCCTGGGGCACCGTGTGCGACGACGATGTGGACCTGAACCTGGCCACCGTCGTGTGCCGAGAGGTGGGCTTCGAGCGAGGTCTCACCTGGGCGCACAGCGCCAAGTTCGGGGAAGGACAAGGCAAGTGCCGGCACTGTGATAGAAGCATTCGAATGTCTGTTCTATTCTGAGTTGTCACCGCTTAATTACACTGGGATCGTGCTGTCAGCTTCCACCAAACCATTATGTTTGCAGCAAACCTGAGTCTAATGAGTGTGGTTCACTTTAAATGATAGCTACATCCTCTTCTCATTATATGCCATTCAGAATAAGTCATTTTAATGCACGCTATGTGTTGTTCAATGCAAATTAGAAACTTTTCATAAAGCCTCTGGCCTTAGTCAAGATTGCCTTGCTGTCCCTGGCTTTGCCCTTTAATCTAAATTTAGCCGAGAGAGGCCATAAAGTGTCCTATAAACCGAGTCAAGAGAGCGCACAAACTCTGGCAGTACAACACTGTCATTAGAATTAAACAAACTTTCCAGTTAGCCCCAATGCAAGATGCATCATCTAGCCAGGCAGCTTTAATGAAAGCACTTTAGGAATCCTATAATAGCTCTCTGCAATTTACTCCTTTTGAGTGACTGGGTTTTTCCACTCTTAATCCTTAGTTGTTTTATGGAAGCCTGCTTTAAGACTTCAGTGGCAGCTGTACTCCTGTGCACTTTGTTATACCGGAGACTGGACGGGTAGCTGGCCATGGCTTTCGCTGGCATTCATGTACAATTGACATAACACAATCTCATAATAAAAATAATTACAAAGCAGCAGTGTGGCGTAGCGGTAAGGAGCAGGGCTGGTAACCAGAAGGCCGCTAATTCAGTTCCATGCTGGGGCACTGCTGCTGTAACCTTGGGCAAGGTACTTAACCGTCAGTTGCCTCAGTAAATATCCAGCTGTATAAATGGATAAAAAAGCCGCTCTGGATAAGAGAGTCTGCTAAATGACAATAATATAACGATTATTACCTATCACTTCCATTCATACATCTGATTTTTTTGCTGAAGAAATTCAGATCGAGTGCTATGCTCAAGAGTACTGCAGGAGCTAACCTGGCAATTACACCGGTGACTTTTCGGTTAGATCACTACTTTCTTACCGCCACCCCCCCCTCCCCCTGCAGGCATAATCTGGCTGGACAACGTGCGCTGTGTCGGCACTGAGCGGTCGCTGGGCGAGTGCCGCTCCAACGGCTGGGGGGTCAATGACTGCACGCACGCCGAGGACCTGGGCATCATCTGCAGCCGCGAGCGACGCTCCAACTCCCCGCGGCGCACGGAGCAGCCGCCACCTGCCGCCCCCCCGGCCCCGCTGCCCGACCGGCCCCGGAGGAGGGGCCACGAGATCGCCCTGCATCGGAGCCAGGGCTCGCCGCGGCAGGGGACGAACAACCAGGGCCCCCTGGAGCGCCGGGGCCACGACATCCAGCTGCGGGGGGGCTACGATAACGCCCTGTCGCGGGGTTATGAGCACCGGCCGCCGCGCGGACACGAGATCCCTGCCAGGCTGGGGAACGGCGGCTCGTACCGGCAGACCCACGAAGTCCGGCCGGAGCTGGAGAGGCCGCAGAGCCAGTACTATCAGGTGCGAAATTGCAGGGGCCGTGTTCCCCTGTAGGGGGTGCCAATTATCATGATGAATTATCATTATTGTTATTATTATTATTATTACACAATACTAATTGATTATTGTGATAGATGCAGTGATAGATCTGGGAAAGGAACGCTGATATTTTAAAAGCTATGAATTTGTGTAACAGAAACTAGAGCTTTGGATCACTGCTCCTGTTGCTGTTAGCGATGTGGATGTTTTTCGTCCCCAACATTCAACCTACAGGCAGCTTGTATGGGTCTTGCTGGTAGAGATCTTGCACCCTCACTGATGCCTCTATTTTCTGTGTCCTTCAGCGAATCAAAAAAGAAAAGAGACTTTTCTATTTGTGTGACAGGGTCTAATGTCCCTTTTCCTTGTAGTTTCAGCAGTCCATCAAAAAGCTGTCTTTTATTGTATTAATGGCTGGAAACAGATGGTGTTGGGCATAACACACACACACACACGTGCCCGCATACACACACACACAAACACACACGCACACATGCACACGCAAATGATCCCTCTTACTTACACAGCAGTGACTTTAGAACTTCCTTTCACACTAGGGACAGGACAACTCTCCAGGATATGGATACCAAGAGAGGCCGGAGAGCAACACGGTGAGCGATTAGAGATCCTTTGTGCAGTGATAGCTAAGCTCTTCCATACACAGACTCCTGGATTTGCCATAATTTTTCTCACACTTTCCACCATGACAGGGTTACGAGGACCAGTACAGCCAATATGCCAGACAGGAAGAGGAGTACAATAATGAGTATAACTCAGTGAGTAACTGAAGACATCTCTCTGCCGTTTTTGGTAATGATGTCACTTTATTTCATGACAGAGGGGTCCCGGAGGGGAAGTCTCATTGCTTTTTTGTTGCTTACAGGGAGTAATTATCAAACATTATTAAAGAAGTTATCAAATCATACACACCTGTTGATTTGTCCATTCATAGAATATGGAATCACTAGCCCTTTGGCAGGCTTAATCCCTTGCGTGTCACTTCTTAAAGTGTCTCAAATTATGTTGAAGAGGGAGAGGTTTAATGGCATTTGCATTATTTCTCTCCATATTCTCTCTTCCTTTATATTTAGCCCTTCCCGCTTTTGATGTAGAATAGATGCTTGAAATGTCATTTTTTGGTGGCTGAAGAAGTTGCGATGTGAGAGATTTAAATTTAGAGAAAGTGAGGTCAGTGTTGTAAATACTGTTAATTGTATGTACATGAAAAAGCAAACCTTATAGGCACATCTGTGTGAGAATCTAGTGTACAGTCAGCATGGTCCCTATAAGGGGCAATTTGTTACTGCAATGTTGCACTGGGGTTATCGTGTGTCATTGCAGCAATGTTGTGAGAACATTACGGTGAATAACGGAGCTGAGTCTTTTCACCCTCAGGGGCAGAATAAGGTGAGTCTCGAGGAGGTGAGGCTGAAACCCGTCCTGACGGCCACTAGGAGCAATGGCTTGGTGACGGAGGGCGTGGTGGAAGTGAAGCACGCTGGGAGGTGGCGTCACGTGTGTGACCGGGGCTGGGACCTCAGCAGCAGCCGCGTGGCCTGCGGCATGCTGGGATTCCCCGCAGCGGAGCAGCATGATGTCGCCCTGTACCGGTGAGTCCTGATTGGTTGGCTGTGTAATGGAGGCGGGGCTAGTGGGGGGAGTTTGCCTTGTGCTTGTAACACATGCTGTGCTCTCTATACTGGGCTGCTGTTGTAGGTCTGGAAGAGACACCCTGATGATTTAAAAGATATGATTTTGTGTAACAGAAAAAAGAGAGTGTTGGATTGCTACATCTGTTGCTGTTAGCGACGTGGATGTTTTTCTTCACCAGTATTCAGCCTAGAAGCAACTTTAATGGGTCTTGCTGTAATGGTAGAGATCTTGTTCTCTCACTGATGCCTCTACTCTGTGTGCCCTTCAGTGAGTCAAAAGAGTGACTTTTATGTCTGCATGACAGGGCCTAATGTTCCTTTTTGTAGTGTCAGCAGCCCATTAAAAAAGTTGTCTATTTCAGGATTAGTGGCCGGAAACAGGTGGTGTTTTTCATGACATACATCCACCTCCTTGTTAGATTAATTTCACATTTAGTGCTACAGATCTTATTGTTTTAATTGTTTAAAACTGTGTGGGGTGTACAGTCTTATTGCACAGGGCAACTCCTGCTCTTTATTACTAGGAGTCTGGCTGGACAGCCAGGAGGGAACGGAGGAGGCAGTGGCTGGAATCACTGTCTCCCAACATGAGAGTGAAAAATGAAATGAAAATGGCCTTTGTGTTGCGCAGTTGGGTTCTGTGAGACACTCAGAGATTAGGTCCTTTGAGAGGAGCTGCAGCGTAATCTGTGCAATAAACTTCTCCCACTGTGGAGACGGAGAGAGCTGAGCTTTCTTTACCAGCCTACTTCTGGGTGTCGGTCTGTGTTTTAGAAGGAGAGAGGGTACAAGTGGGTGTGGGTGTGCACTTATGCTTGTGCGTGAGTGTCTGTGTGTTTCAGTTTTCTTGTGTATTTGTGTGTGTGCATGCATTCATGTGTACAGTATATGTCTATGCAGGGGTATTGTATTGTGTGCATGCGTGCCTTGCAAGTGTGTGTGTGTGTGTGTGTGTGTGTGTGTGTGTGTGAGAGAGAGAGAGATAGAGAGAGAGAGAGAGATTAACAGAAGAGCCAAAAGTATGTGAGACCAAGGAAAGTGAGTAAAAAGGGAGAGAAAGAGAGAGAAACAGTTATAGAGAAAGAGAAGAAAGACAGAGAGGCAGTGAAAAAAACAGAGTTACAGACAGAGAAGAAAAAGAGAGAGAGAGTGCCACCGGGTGCATGTGACAGTGGGAACGTGTTCTGCAGTGCCTTTGCGGAAGTCGTTGGGACACCGCAGAGAATGTTAAAGCAGCTAGCAGAGGGCTTTTAGGAGGGGGGTAAACCATTGGGCTGCCCTGCAGACCTCTATATTTATACTTTACACGGCCTCACTCATTCTACGCTCTAAATTTGACTGCCTGACACAGTGGCACTAGGGGCTGCACTGAGCAGTACAGAGGCATGCAGTCGCATAGACAGACACGCACACAGTTACGAGCAGGCACACAATTACATGCACAGACATGAACATGCACACACTCACACAGAATTACACACACATACATATACATGCACACGTATACCTGTATGTGCATACACGCACACACAATAACACAGACACACACACACACACAGACGCACACACACAGACACACACAGAATTACACACATGTGCGTGCACACATACACCAACACACAACCGCATACACACAGACACACAAAAACATACACAAAATTACACACACATATACACACATACAAACACATTTACATATATGTGCACACACACAGACACGCACATACACACACACACACAAAACAGACACAATTACTCATATCTTGCGCAGACCTTCACATTCCGTGGACCCATAAACACTCACGCTCAAACACAAATATACTCTGCGGGCTGAAGTGCTGGTAAAGGAAACCCATTCAGCAGCTTATGAGTGATGGCTAGCTGAGTTGGCTTCTCCACGTGAGGAAGAGCTCCACAGGGCCCATGAATGCTTCCACTGCTCCTTTAGCAAGAAGACGACGACCAGAAAATCAGTTTACTTTACAGAGAGCTCAACTCACTGAAGCGTTTTACCTGACATACTGTATGCCGAGGGGCAGCCAAGTGTGTGGTTGACGTATCGAAATGCCAGAATGAAAAGCCAAGCCAGAACTGGGAGTAAATTAGTCTTGACTACCACAGTGCCTGCCTTCCAAAAGCCCTCTGGATGTCAGCGCGAGGAAAATAGTACTGCTTGACTGAGATCGCACTGCTGCTTGTCACGGTAGTTTTAAATAGTTCTTCAGCTCTGTTATTAATGTCGGATGTAAACTTTTTGGAATAGCATTGTGCGTGTTTTAATTCTAGTCCCTGCATGCCAGCATCTTGTCCTCTAATTTCCTACGGTTTTCTGATTTATGTTTTAAAAAGTGGATTATTGCTGCTCCTCCTTAAGCCAGACGTTCTCTCTCTCTGTGTCCGTCTCAGTCGTACCATGACTGCATGCGGTTCTGCTTTGGTCCGGGTCTCATTAAATGACACTTATCTGTCTCGTCTCTGTGGCCTGTTCTGCCACATGTGACCACAAGGCCACCCGTCTGCACAAGGGCAGTAGAACCGTTATGGCAAGCTCACTTCCTGTTGGTGCCTCAACTTCCTTTGGCTCCCCTCAAAACTGTTACTAAAGCTCCTGCCTCCTTATTGAGAGGTCTTTGGTGATGCAGGGGTTCGAATGATGATAGCTATGCCCTTGGTTCAACACGAACTCTTAATACTGCAGTAGGTCACCGATTCTTTAGTAACTTCTGAATATTTTACAATAGGAAATGAAAGCGTACCGAGTTGGGTGCACTTGCCTCATTCTTCTGAATCTACATATTGCCAGCAACGCTCAGAGTATGTTGCAGAAATTCCACTCTCCAGTTTCCAAGTGGGCATGGGAAAATTTCACCATTGCATATTTTTCAACAGGCCTCAAGCTTCTGATCCCACCTAATTCCATTCAGACTTATTTCAGGGATCCTCTGATTTAATAGCTAGGCAACACATCCCCGTCTTTCTAAAGTTACCATTAGTGGCCATTATAGGCTATTCCCAAGAACCATGATGTCTGAATTAGCCTGACCGTCCGTCTCACGCCGTCTGTAAATAACCCCGGCCACCAAGAGACAGGCAGGCCGCTGTTAACCAAACCTGAAAAAAATGGAGGAAATACTTACCTTTTTATAGGCTGGATTTGTTTTTATGTTTTTTCTTTCCACTTTTTCAGAGCAACATGCAATGTTTGTTACACTGTTTACTGTAATGACATATATTGTGTTGCTGTGTAGGCTGTTGTGTGAAAGAGTCTCTGTTATAATGTGAGGTGCTGTAGAAGGAAGTGCAGTAACACACACACATCTGTTGCTGAGATTTGTGTTCTCGGTCTTCCTCTAAATTTGTCAGATATGTCAATGGTTACACAAGGGATTATTCAATCATAGTGTGAAGTGGTTTGGCCCTGACTGTCAATAACGAGGCACTGGTGCTTTTTCTGTGACTCACACTTGTTTTTGAAAATGGTTCCTCAACTTGAAATAAAGCAAAAAATGTTGTGCAAAGTAAATCATCGTTATTGGTGTTGAAAGCTTGGGCCAAACCACCTTATGATTTGATTAAATCTCTCCTTGTGACAAGCTGTTTTTTAGATAGTTTTTCAGTTTTGTCTTTCGTAATTGTTTCAAGCAAACTGAAGAGAACTGGCACCATTGTTGCCAAGCTTGGCTGGAATCCAGTGTGAAAAAAGAAGAAAACAGAGAAGTCCATGGTTGATGCAGACTGAAGTCCTTGGATTACACAGCTAGTTGATTCTTTGTTTGTCAGGATCTTGCCGATGTGGTCAGAGGAGATGGCACTTTTTTTTAAACATGGCCTTAAAGCTGCAGGGTAGAGGACACAGGGGTGTCTCTTTTCAGCCCTCTGCAGATGTTGTGCAGATAACAGGACTTCATTATGCAGGCCAACATTACATTAAATTACATTATTGTCATTTAGCTCTTATCCAGAGTGAATTAAAATTGTATCCATATATACAGCTGGATATTTACAGAGGCAGTTGTGGGTTAAGTACCGTTAAGTACCTTGCCCAAGGGTACAACAGTAGTGCCCCAGCAGGGAATCGGCCCAGCAACATTTTGGTTAGGAGTCCTGCTCCTTACCACTACGCCACACTGCTGTTGTGTCATCACACTGTCACACTGCTGTAGATCAAGCTGTAATTACGAATCAGAGGGCAGAGGGTTGAGCTGATTTTATTTATTGTTTTGGCTTCTTCCTTGTTTTTCGAACAAACAAAGTGTGCAGGCTCACCCTCTGGTGGCCGTGGTCACCGCGTAACATCACACCGGACCTAACGAGCCACTTCATGTGGGTTCAGGCCAGGAGTAGCGTGGGGCCCAGGAGGGGCTGCCCTGCACTGTGTCCCCGGCTGAGCGTTCGTGGTGACAGTCACGTACCCCTCTCCGGGGGGCCCCTCCCTTTTTTGGACCGCTGTCTTGTTCATTCTCTCCGCCTCTGTGCCCAGCACTCTGTGTCCTGGATACTCGGGTGAAGATTTTGTGATTATAAGTTTCCAGGGCTGAGGCTTTGAGGCCTTTTTTTCCATTGTCTTTAATAATAGCCTCTCCCTTGGTCTAAGTCTACAGTGTCAGCTCTGGTGTGTGTCTTTCTCTGAGGCACAGAAGAGAGATTTTAAGCAATTTTTTATGTTTGTTTTGATTATTGCATCTCTAATTCCCATCTGGAGAAATAATTTACTCTTGCCTTGACATGACATGTTTTGTAACCCTTTGAGCTTTACATTTTGGAGGTAATTGCTAATTTTACTCATTAGCGGGCTTCTAATTCATTCCTGCTTGGGTTTTTACATTTTCGGTTTAATCATACCCCAGACTGTCAATGGTCAAACGGGTGTCAGGGGCTAGGAACATGTGACTGCCATCGGCAAAAACATCATCGGCGCCAAGCCCACCATTGTGCAGCTATAGAATGTTTCCTGGAAGGGGCTCTCTACCATAACAGGGGAGCACTGGCGGATTTGTGGTCTCCTGACGGAGGCCTCCGTGGTTGGTTGTGTAAAGTCTGGAACGGTCCTGCACGTGTTTTGCGTCAGGGGCTGGCCTATTCGAAGTTTTAGCCTCTGTGACTGAAGAATGCACGGTTAACAGAATCTGGAAAAAAAAACAATGCTGATGCTCAGCTGAGGAGTTCTGTGCTCAGTACCATGCTCATGGCATCCCTGCCCAGGCTGTTGCTAGATATGAGGCCCTCGGCCATAGCCCACCCAAGCTCCCCAGTGACCACCCCCCCAGCCACCTCACACCCCCTGGAGGTAACAGTGAATGATGGGTATTCTCATTGCCCTCCATGTGTACGTTTCCATACCGCCTTCTTTTCCACTTTTTTTTCCAGGAGCTTCTTGGTTGCTTTTTCCCTGGGCCAGAGAATAACTTTGCAGTTCTTTTTGTTTTCTGGTTTTACCATTTTCTCAAAAAGAAACATAACACACATGCACTGTTCAGTACATTGTGACAATTCAGAGTGTAAATATACACTGTAGCACACATGTTTTTGATTGAGTGAAGGATTGACTGATTGTCTGTAGCAGCAGTGGTGTAGTGATAAGGAGCAGGGGTCGTAATCAAATGTTGCCAGGTCAATTCCCTGGTGGGGCACTGCTGTATTTTCCTTGGACATGGTACTTTATCCACAAAATAAGTAAATATTCAGCTGTATGAAGGGAAAAATGTAACTTTTGCTGGAGAAGAGTCTGCTAAATGACTATAATACAATGCCTTGATTATAATGCCTTGATTGATTGATAAGGATTTTAGGGGTGGTTCATGGGCTGTTTTTTCTCCCATGCTGGTTGGCAGAGGAGGGGGTGCAGTGTTCGAGGAAAGTGCCCCTGGCACCAGCCACTCTCACACCAACGGGTTTGAACACGGCACAGATTAAACAGCCTTTAATCAGAGGGAGTGCAGGGAGGCAGGTGGCGGAGGGAGTGTGATCTAACAGCCAGGAACAGCAGAATCACCACTGTCTCCAAACACACATGGGCTGATTTCTGGCTTCTCTCTCATTTGTCTTTCCTCGGTTTGTAAGCTTTGTGGGGCGGGGCTAATTACACAGGCAGGTGGGGAGGGAGAACCGTTGTGACAAATTCAAAAACAACAAGAAAATGCCCTTTTCAGTGTTTGTGTAGCTATTCTCAAACAGAGGATTTGCGCTCTGAGTCACCCCCATATCAAACGCATCACTGTCTGTCCGACGTCTCTTCCTGTGCCTCTCAGTCTTATGTAAACACCATGGTTCAATTGAAGATCACCTCTGTCAGCAGGTTTATTTAAAGGAATAATGTATGGTACTGTGTAGTCTGAATAGCCGGAGTCTGTGGCGGTTACTTCTTCCAGTGTTTTTTCCGCATGCCTCTGCTCCTCTTATTACTGTATGTATGGTCACGGTCCGTACACAGTTGCATTGAAACCACACTGTAAACCGCTGTGCCTACAGTGGAATGTTGGAAGCTTTGCTGTAGTATATATCTGTGTACTGTAGCGTTAAATCAAGGGTGCACATTCTGATCAGACTCTTGGAAAAGCAACTGGAGTGTTTCTGTGAGATAGTCAAACCCAGGGAAAGTGTTTGGTTGCACGGAGCAAACGTTCACAAGTCAGCTCTGTAAAGGCCATTTACAAGACGTAAGCGGCGTGGCACATCCTGAAACACTATCCCTGTTGACAACATGAGTAAAACTCAAAGAAGCACACACGGTAGCAAATTAAACAATAATGATGATTTCTTAACATAAGGTGTGCCTGCTTCTGGCTGCCAGCTAAGGTTACTTGCAGCAGCCACACATATTTATTGTGTGCCTTATTTTAATACAGGACATATCACATAAGACATTGTTAATATGCTTTTAACTACGTTTTGTTCCTTTATGCTTTACCTTAGTTGTGGATACAGCCGTTTTGAGTGACCCAGTATTTCCTGAAACCATTCTACTTTAGCAAATACTGTTCCAAATTCCAAATTCAAATTATATGTGAATGCTGAATAAGGACCGTGAGACGAACTGTTGGTAATTTGTCAGAGAAGAGCCCTCAGTGAGAGGACCTGAAAAAAGGTAGCTACACAGAAACGGCCAGTTGCTGGTGTCAGGAACTGGAAGAAAGCTTGTTTCTGGGCTGTGAAATGCTGGCGGATGTACACTAACTGTACCACTCATATTATGGATATTTCTAGGCCCCATGCCTCTGTGGACGAGGCTGTTTTTTAAAAGCTGTTTTTTAAATGTTAAAGCTCCTCAGATAGGGCATACTTTGCTGTCTGGTCTGTGCAACAACATGCTACTACTGAACCACATGGCAGACACATCCAGCCAGTTTTTTATATGCCAAGTCACTGCTAGGAGGAACAGCTAAACTTAGCTTCTCTTCATCTTAATAAACCACAATGCCTTCGAGACATTCTTTCCAGCGAGCCTCTCTCTGCGCTCCTCTCCGCGACAAGTTCCCCCCCTTCTCCCCGAGCCTGAAAATGACACCATGTGAGAGAAGGCCCATAACATGTGTTCAGACGATGTCGTGAGCTGGGAGCCCTTTACCAGACCCACATGAATGTTGCCCCGCAAGCCTGTGTGTTACCAGACGAGGAAGAGCTATGAGGCGGACTTTGGAGATGGGATATGTGGAAACCAGCAGCCAGTAATGTCTGTTTTTTCATAACGTGAGTGGCAGACATGTAACAAACAGCACAGTAGCCAGATGATGACCCCCCCCCAACTGTTTGATGCTCCCAAAAGGGCTCCATAAACATAAACGAACATTTCGAAGACACGCTGTCTTTGTCTAGTCTTGCAATGCTGCCTTAGACGTGTAAACCTCAGTGGGCCTCCAGGGTTTGGGCTGGTGCATGTGCGGATTGTGCCGGTACACCCCCACCTGGAGAAGCATTACTGAAGTGGGTTTCCATCCTGGGAACAGCCACGTGGGCCCTCAGGGCCAGGGGAGTAATCCTGGCAACGGTGTGTTCCTGTGCATGTTTCTCAGAGAGCCCTAGCCAGTGTGGGCTTTCCCGTCACAGACAGAGGCCTGGCTGACCACCCGAATGTTTAGAATTCCTAGCAAGGAACATTGCCTTTGCTTTTGTATTAGATGCACGCCACCACATGTTTATTTCCTGAATTGTGGGGGGGGGTTGTGGCTGGGGTTGGGGTTGGAGGGGTAAGGAGTCAGTGTGTCACTCCCCATCCTCCTGTATTTTTTTTTATTCTGGCACGTGCTTGGACAGCGTGTTGTATTCTCTGCCAGCAGGACACAGGGGGGCCTTTGATGTGGGTGACCCCCCTGTCTCTCAGGAACCGTGACGCAATCAAGCCGCTGCCCGTCCCGTGACTCGTGTCCCTGTTGCCAGGGGAGTGGAGGAGACCGGGGGCAGTAGGGGAAAACTCCTTGTGGAAAACTCCTGCTTTGTGAATCAACATTTTTATTTAAGGACACTCTAATAGCAGAGAACCAGGGCACTTTCGTCCCAGTCTGGGCTGACCAGCAGGAGGGACCCATGTGCCGCAACTCAGCGTGTGGGTTCTTGTGTTTCACTGTAATCATCCAGTTTACCATCTGTAGCAGCCAACCATGTTCTTGTATGGCATGGGCGATGCGTACGTAGGGCTTATAGTGGGAGTAGGTCCAATGTGTATCTTTTTAATGGAATTGCTCTGCATTTTTATGCAAGCCATCACTCTGATTTTTGAGGATGCTTCGCCCAGAAGCAAGCACACACAATATTAATAAGCCATTATTGTTTAATTTGCTACAGTGTGTGCTTCTTTGAGTTTTACTCAAAGGCTGTCAATAGGGATAGTGTTTCAGGATGTCACAAGTGCCTCACATAAACGGCCTTTACAGGGATGAGTTGTAAACATTTAGCCTGTCCAACTAAACACTTTCCCTGAGTTTGACTATGCAACTTGCAATTTCTTGCAAGTTATTGGAAAAGATAGACATTCAGCTGTTATAGGTTTGGCCTGTAACAATACAGGAGCCATGCCAGTCTGGCTCTCTTCTGCTTAAATGGCTGAGTATATGTACGGGTGGGATTGGGTTCTGCTTGGATAGGAGGCTTTTCCTGGGAAAGCCAGGTTGGCATTGGAAGAGGTGTGGGTGAGCCGTTAGAGGGCAGTTTCTTCTTCTTCTTTCAGATCAAACTCACATCGAGGTCCTCACTTATTCATTAAAGATCTTATGTCCTTATAAAATAGGAGCTTGGTTATCCCTGATGTCCTGGTCAAATTCCCAAACTGCATCTTGCAGTTGGGTCTCCAGAAAACGCACTTGACGTGAAATCTCCTCCATTTGCTACCTGTGTTTTCTATCCCAGGTTGTTACTGTATTACTGTAGAGGAGAAATGAGTTCTCAGGTGACCTTCCTGGTCACATATGTAAATCCAGCAGGTGGTACGTTTCAATGATGATTTTTTGCGCATTATTAAATGCTAAATTGATTAGTGTTTTCATATGTATGCCATAACCTACAATAACGGTGATGTTTAACCATATAACCTCATACAGTTTATCTTAGCTCAGATTTGTTCTAAGTCACATCATGAAATGTAGGATCTGTCATACGGCTATGTCTCTTCTATAGGAAAAATAAGACCATTTACAGTACGTAAGAATAGCAAAGTAAAAACACCACTGAATGTGTTTGGATGTCTGTGGTGTTTCTCCCTCATCCTCTTGCCCCCTGCTCACAGCTCTTTATGTCATCTCGCGAGGCAAGACCACAGACGTTCAAAAACGTACACGTTGACAAATATACTTTATACGGGCTCACCCCGACGGTGACTCCAAACGCATTTGCTGGGACTAGACATTCCACACAGCCGACAGGGACGTCCAAATTAGAAATGAGGAGGGTGAGGGCCAGTCGGGCCTAACAACGGGAACATTTAGGTCTCATGGCAACCAGACCTCGGCCACAAAGCCACACGGGCCCCTGGCCTGCTTGTTTTGTCTCTGAGATATTTATGTATTTGCGGCATGTTTATTTGCCAGTCGCGTATGGTGAGTCAAACGGGGAGCTGAAAGAGTGTCGGACGCCATGCTCCACGTGCTGGAGTGGGCATTGCGATAGGGGAGCCCTGTCCTCGCTGCTCCTGATTGGCTAGAGATCAAAGCTCGCGAGCCAATAGCAGGTCAGCTTTAATGCTTTGGTCAGCCCTAATACTTCCAGAGGTGTTGGCACTGGCATGCAGAACAAGCATAACTGAATTTTTTAAAAGGTAAATTTCACACTGGTGCTGGGAAGTATTTATCTACACAGAGAGTTATTAATAACCGGGTTTGAGACATTATAGACAAAGCAAAGTGACAACGACCAAATGACCCGAGTGCCCTGTTCCTGTTATTGAAATTTCTTGTGTTCTTCTATGGAAAACAGGAAATAATAACAATGATTGTACCAGTGTGTAAACGCGAAATGGACTGTCATCAGTGTAGGCTGGAAGCCACACAGAACTAACCTCTCACCTCCCTTCTGTCTGTCTCTTACAGAAAAGCATGGGATACGAAGATGGCTGATCCATCCACTAGGTACGGTTTGGACTCATTTAAACTCTTTATATTCTCATGACTGGACATTGTGAAGTAAAAAAAAGCAATGTCATTCCTGTAGGAAAATTATTTTAAAAATGTATGACTAATGATTTTGACAAAATATGACAATGACTATGATGATGATGACAATTAGGGTGATTATGATGAAGGCGATTAGACTGGTGATGATGGTGGTGGCAACAAAACGAGGCAAATGAGATCATGCTGCTCAGCTTTAAAAAGCAGTGTGTCAGGGCGTTTTTTGCATCCACAGCTGAAAACTGATTTCAAATTAGAGATAATAAAGTAATCTCATCAGAAAGATGGATTTTCCATGCCAGGTATAGTTTGTTAGTGTATTTATTTGGTAGATATTCACTCATATTCAGAGTGACTTACAAGCCTGTCATTGCCACGTGTGTATGGTATGGTTCTTGTCAATGAAAGGGCAGTAAAAACAAGGATGCAGAAGGGCTAACACATTAGTGATAAAGCATCAGGCTAGAAAAGGTCCACGTTTTATGTATAAACCCAAAGCTTTTATAATCACATAGTGGTTAAAGTTATCACAGAATATAACATTGCATTCTCATAGCACAGACATAATGCCTAATGATGATCTATATAAGTAATTTAACCCAGTGCTGCACTAACATAGATAGAGTGCTTTACTATTAACCATCAGGACAAAGTAAATGAACATCACTCTAATGTATGTGCACTCACCAAAATTCTATAACACTACATCAAACGGGTGATATGGGGTAATGAGGTGTCAAGAGCCGAGTGTAGGATGTGCCCTGGTTCAGGGAGACTTAACACAGTCTGGGCAGGTGAGTTTTGAGACAGTGGGAGATTCTGTGGTCCTGACAGTTGTGGTACGATCCTTTTCGCTCTCCTCCTCCCCAGGCTCAGCACCTTGGCCAGTAAGAAGGGCTACTGGGTGGAGAAGGTGAACTGCAAGGGCACGGAGAACGGCCTGGCTCAGTGCCACGCCCAGCTGTCCATCCCGCGGCAGGACACGCCCTGCCTGAACGGCATGCACGCCGTGGCCCGCTGCGTCCTGGGGGCCCAGTTCTCCCGCATGTCCGGGAGGTCCCAGCAGCCCTACGTTGTGCAGGTGAGGGGCGGAGCTATGATATCCCATCGGTGGCTCGCTGGTTTAAGCCAATCGTAGCAGTTTGCTGTGGAGTCTTTTGATTGGTGCAGGCAAGTCAGTGATTTACAGCACACCGTAGACTTCACTCAACCATCACTTTAGCTGGCGTGAGATAATTCTGCCTTCCTCCCTGGGTTGAATTGGTTCCTGACACTTTTTCTGAGGCTTGAGTTTAAGGCTGTTTTACGTGCAGCAAAATTAGGAATGTGCTCAGTCTGTTTCCATTCCTGTCACTCCTTTGTCATTGGTCCAAAACATCCATTTACATCCATGCACTGAGGTCAACTCAGGCTCCAGTCACTTAATCATGTGTAGTTTGACTTGTTGAATTTTCAAGACTAGATTGTCATATAGAAGTGAGGAACAGATAATGACTGACAGGTTAGTCATGCCAAGTCCATTCATAGCAGATGACCTTTAGTAAAATTAAATAGACAAAACTGATTTAGACAGCCTTTGTACAGGCAAACAAAAATCTCTCTCTGTCTGTTTCTCTGCCACTCCCTCTCTCTGTTTCTCACTCCCTTTGATGTGATTAACACCATAAGTGCACTGGATTTAAAACAGTATAATGTTAAATTTCAAAAAGTAAGGGATATCAGAAGAGCAGAGACGTTCTGAGGCCACAGCTGTGACTTTTCCCTTGTAGTGGCTTGCAGGGCTGTTATCATACTGCTGAAGTAACTGTGTTTGCCTGTGATTGACCCCCCCCCCACCGCAGCCAGTGGTGCGGTTGAAGGCAGGACCCCGTCTGGGTGAGGGGCGAGTGGAGGTGCTTCGGGAGGGGAAATGGGGCACGGTGTGCGACCACCTCTGGGACTTGACCGCCGCCAGTGTGGTGTGCAGGGAGCTGGGGTTCGGCACTGCCAAGGAAGCCCTGACCCGCGCTCACATGGGCCAAGGTAAGAAACCTCATCGCGCACTTATCTTTAAAACCTGGTTGCAGCACTTAAATATTTTCTTTTCCTTTCCTTGTATATGACTGTTGGGTGTCATTGCACTTGTGTTTGATTTTTGTCTTCATTGTAGCACTTCTGTATTCACTGGTGAATATAGCACTGGGTGATGGGTGTTTTAGTTGTGTGTTCAGACGTAGTTTGTTGTTTTTTTTGTATTTACTGGTGTCCATGTGGCCTCATCATTGCATTACAATACATTACATTACATAAATGATCATTACATTACATTACATACATGATCTTTACATTACATTACAGTATATTGTATTACATACATTGCATTCACTTTTTTACTTTTGCTTTGTCAGTTTATCTGGCCAAGCGACTAAATGTAAATGCTCCTTCTCTCCTGTGGTGCAAGAAGAGATAGGCTCCCAGCATGTGTCTCCCTGATGGCTGGACAATTGAGCCAAAATGGAGGTGGATAATTTATGGTCAGTGAGGTGGTTGGACTGTTAAGCCAAAATGGAGGTGAACGGATGACTTATGAACAGTGAGGTGTTTGACAGCGGTTCTCTCTTTGAAATCTGTAAGTGGAAGCACACAACAGCCCATGAAAAGAAGAGTGTGCGGTCCAGTTTGGTTTGAACACAGGAAGCACTGGCCCTGTAGCAGGAATGGAGGCTGTGCCAGTTTCTGACACAGACCTTGAACATTGTATTCACTACCAGAGAGTGTGGAGGACACCCTAATCCTGTGGTTAAGCATTTGTTTGTTTCAGCTTTGTGGGCAGGTGAGCTTTAAAGAATCTGGACGAGCAAGAAAGCAATGTGCTGTGAAGCCGCATGGTGAATGCTTGAACCGTGTGTTATCCAGGTGGCTTAACTTGTCTATGACTAAACCCTGTGTTTAAAGAGATTGGTTTTAAAAAACCTTAAATTTCGTCAGACTAAGCCTTAAATATGAGAGATAAAATATCGAAGGAACTCTCCAACCTTTCCTTATCTTTGGGGTGCTGTCTCCTCTGAGGAACTTTCCGAGTTCTGCTTATTTTAAGAGCTCTGTCTCTTCTGAGGAACTTTCCAAGCCTTCCTGAATCCACACTATGCTTCCCTGCCCCCGATTAGGCACATT